>NW_027077925.1:300000-490000 GCF_963930625.1 Muntiacus reevesi
TGACACGTGATTCCCTCGTGATTCCCACGTGATTGACACGTCATTCCCATGTGATTCTCACGTGATTGACACGTGATTCCCACGTGATTCCCACGTGATTCTTACGATATCGACACGTGATTCCCACGTGATTCCCACGTGAGTCCCATGTGATTGACACATGATTCCCACGTGATTTACACGTGATTCCCACGGTATTCCCACGTGACTCCCTCGTGATTCCCACGTGATTGACACTTGATTCCAACCTAATTCCCACATGATTGACATGTGACTCCCTCGTGATTGCCACGTGATTGACACATGATTCCAACCTAATTCCCACGTGATTGACACGTGATTCCCTCGTGATTCCCACGTGATTCTCACTTGATTCCTACGTGATTGACACGTGATTTCCGCCTAATTCCCACGTGATTGACACGTGATTCTCACGTGATTCCCACGTGATTGACACATTCCCACGTGATTACCACGTGATTGACACGTGATTCCCACGGGATTCCCACGTGACTCCCTCGTGATTACCACGTGATTGACACGTGATTGCCACGTAATTCCCACATGATTGACACATTCCCACGTGATTACCACGTGATTGACACGTGAATCCCACGGGATTCAAACGTGACTCCCTCGTGATTCCCACGTGAGTCCCATGTGATTGACACATGATTCCCACGTGATTTACACGTGATTCCCACGTGATTCCCACGTGATTCTCACGTGTTTCACAGGTGATTGACTCGTGATTCCCAAGTGATTGACAGGTGATTCCCAAGGGAATCCCAGGTGACTCCCTCATGATTCCCACGTGATTGACACGTGATTCCCACCTAATTCGCACGTGATTGACACGTGATTCCCACGTGATTCCCACATGATTGACGCATTCCCATGTGATTCCCCCGTGATTGACACATGATTCCCACGGGACTCCCACGTGACTCCCTCGTGATTCCCACGTGATTTACACGTGATTCCCACCTAATTCCCACGTGATTGACACGTGATTCCCACGTGATTCGCACGTGATTGACACGTGATTCCCACGTGATTCCCACGTGATTGACCTGTGATTCCCTCGTGATTGCCACGTGAATGACACGTGATTCCCACGTGAGTCCCATGTGATTAACACATGATTCCCACGTGATTCCCACGTGAGTCCAATGTGATTGACACATGATTCCAACGTGATTTACACGTGATTCCCACATGATTCCCACATGATTCCCACGTGAGTCCAATGTGACTGACACATGATTCCCACGTGATTTACACGTGATTACCACGTGATTCCCACGTGATTCTCACGTGATTCCCATGTGATTGACACGTGATTCCCACGTGATTGACACGTGATTCCCACGTGATTCCCACGTGATTGACACATTCCCACGTGATTACCACGTGATTGACACGTGATTCCCACGGGATTCCCACGTGACTCCCTCGTGATTCCCACGTGATTGACACGTAATTCCCACGTGATTCCCACGTGATTGACACATTCCCACGTGATTCCAACGGGATTGACACGTGATTACCACGGGATTCTCACGTGACTCCCTCGTGATTCCCATGTGATTGACACGTGATTCCCACCTTATTCCCACGTGATTGACACGTGATTGCTACGTGTTTTCCACGTGATTCCCACGTCATTGACACATTCCCACGTGATTCCCACGTGATTGACACGTAATTCCAACGGGATTCTCACGTGACTCCCTCGTGATTCCCACGTGATTGACACGTGATTCCCACGTGATTCCCACGTGATTGAAACATTCCCACGTGATTCCCACGTGATTGACACGTGATTCCCATGGGATTCCCACGTGACTCCCTCGTGATTCCCATGTGATTGACACGTGATTCCCACCTTATTCCCACGTGATTGACACGTGATTCCTACGTGTTTTCCACGTGATTCCCACGTTGTTGACACGTGATTCCCACATGAATCCCACGTGATTACCACGTGATTGACACGTGATTCCCACGGGATTCCCACGTGACTCCCTCATGATTCCCACATGATTGACACGTGAGTCCCACGTGATTCGCACGTGATTGACACATTCCCACGTGATTCCCACGTGATTGACATGTGATTCCCACGGGATTTGTACGTGACTCACTTGTGATTCCCACGTGATTGACACGTGAATCCCACGGGATTGACAAGTATTCCGACCTAATTCCAACGTGATTGACACGTGATTCCCACGTGATTCCCACGTGATTGACACGTGATTCCCACGGGATTCCCACGTGACTCCCTCGTGATTATCACGTGATTGACACGTGATTCCCACCTAATTCCCACGTGATTGACAAGTGATTCCCATGTGATTCCGACGTGATTGACACATTCCCACCTGATTCCCACGTGATTCACAGGTGATTCCCACGGGATTCCCACGTGACTCCCTCGTGATTATCACGTGATTGACACGTGATTCCCACCTAATTCCCACGTGATTGACAAGTGATTCCCATGTGATTCTGACGTGATTGACACATTCCCACGTGATTCCCACGTGATTGACACGTGATTCCCACGGGATTCCCACGTGACTCCCTCGTGATTCCCACGTGATTAACACGTGATTCCCACGTGATTCCCACGTGATTGACACGTGATTCCCACGTGATTCCCACGTGATTCCTCGTGATTGACACGTGATTCCCACGTGATTCCCACGTGATTGACACGTGACTCCCCCGTGATTCCCACGTGATTAACAGCTGATTCCCACGTGATTTCCACGTGATTACCATGTGATTGACATGTGATTTCCACGTGATTCCCACGTGAATGGCACTTGATTCCCACGTGATTCCCACGTTATTGACACGTGATTCCCCCGTGATTCCCACATGATTGACACGTGGTTCCCACGTGATTCCCACGTGATTGACACGTTATCCCCACGTGATTAAAACGTGATTCCCCCTTGATTCCCACGTGAATCACACGTGATTCCCACGTGATTCCCACCTGATTGACACGTGATTCCCACGTGATTCCCACGTGATTGACACGTGATTCCCAAGGGATTCCCACGTGATTGACCCGTGATTCGCACGTGATTGACACCTGATTCCCACGTGATTCCCACGTGATTGACACATTCCCACGTGATTCCCACGTGATTGACACGTGATTCCCACGGGAATCCAACGTGACACCCTCGTGATTCCCACGTGATTGACACGTGATTCCAACCTAATTCCCACGTGATTGACACGTGATTCCCACGTCATTCCCACGTGATTCCCACGTAAATGACAATTGATTCCCACATGATTCCCACGTGATTGACACATTCCCACGTGATTCCCACGTGATTGACACGTGATTCCCACGTGAGTCCAATGTGATTGACACATGATTCCCACGTGATTTACACGTGTTCCCATGTGATTCCCACGTGATTCTCACGTGATTCCCATGTGATTGACACGTGATTCCCACGTGATTGACAGGTGATTTCCACGGGATTCCCAGGTGACTCCCTTGTGATTCCCACGTGATTGTCACGTGATTCCCAGCTAATTCCCACGTGATTGACATGTGATTCCCACGTGATTGACACGTGATTCCCACGGGATTCCCACGTGACTCCCTCGTGATTCCCACGTGATTGACACGTGATTCCCACCTATTTCCCACGTGATTGACACGTGATTCCCACGTGATTGACACATTCCCTCGTGATTCCCACGTGATTGACACGTGATTCCCACGGGATTCCCACGTGACTCCCTCGTGATTCCCACGTGAGTGACACGTGATTCCCACCTAATTCCCACGTGTTTGACACGTGATTCCCACGTGATTACCACGTGATTGACACATTCCCACGTGATTCCCACGTGATGGTCACCTGATTCCCACGGGCTTCCCACGTGACTCCCTCATGTTTCCTACGTGATTGACACGTGATTCCCACCTAATTCCTACGTGATTGACACGTGATTCCCACGGGATTCCCACGTGACTCCCTCGTGATTCCCACGTGATTGACACGTGATTCCCACCTATTTCCCACGTGATTGACACGTGATTCCCACGTGATTCCCACGTGATTGACACATTCCCTCGTGATTCCCACGTGATTGACACGTGATTCCCACGGGATTCCCACGTGACTCCCTCGTGATTCCCACGTGATTGACACGTGATTCCCACCTAATTCCCACGTGTTTGACATGTGATCTCACGTGAGTCCCAGGTGATTGACACATGATTCCCACGTGATTTACACGTGATTCCCACGTGATTCCCTCGTGATTCCCACGTGATTCTCACGTGATTCTCATGTCATTGACACGTGATTCCCACGTGATTGACACGTGATTCCCACATAATTCCCACGTGATTGACACGTGATTCCCACGTGATACCCACGTGATTGACACATTCCCACGTGATTCCCCCGTGATTGACACGTGATTCCCACGGGATTCCCACTTGACTCCCTCGTGATTCCCACGTGATTGACACGTGATTCCCACCTAATTCCCACGTGATTGACACGTGATTCCCACGTGATTGACACGTGATTCCCATGTGATTCCCACGTGATTCCCACGTGAATCCCATGTGATTGACACATGATTCCCACGTGTTTCCCACGTGATTGACACATTCCCACGTGATTCCCACGTGATTGACACGTGATTCCCACGGGATTCCCACGTGAATCCCTCGTGATTCCCACGTGATTGACACGTGATTCCCACCTAATTCCCAAGTGTTTGACACGTGATTCCCACGTGAGTCCCATGTGATTGACACATGATTGCGACGTGATTCCCACGTGATTGACACATTCCCACGTTTTTCCCCCGTGATTGACACGTGATTCCCACGGGATTCCCACGTGACTCCGTCGTGATTCCCACGTGATTGACACGTGATTCCCACCTAATTCCCACGTGATTGACACGTGATTCCCACCTAATTCCCACGTGATTGACACGTGATTCCCACGTGATTCCCACGTGATTGACACGTGACTCCCCCGTGATTCCCACGTGATTAACACCTGATTCCCACGTGATTTCCACGTGATTACCACGTGATTGACACGTGATTTTCACGTGATTCCCATGTGAATGGCACTTGATTCCCACGTGATTCCCACGTGATTGACACGTGATTTTCACGTGATTCCCACGTGAATCACACGTGATTCCCACGTGATTCCCACCTGATTGACACGTGATTCCCACGTGATTCCCACGTGATTGACACGTGATTCCCAAGGGATTCCCACGTGATTGTCCCGTGATTCGCACGTGATTGACACCTGATTCCCACGTGATTCCCACGTGATTGACACATTCCCACGTGATTCCCACGTGATTGACACGTGATTCCCACGGGAATCCAACGTGACACCCTCGTGATTCCCACGTGATTGACACGTGATTCCAACCTAATTCACACGTGATTGACACGTGATTCCCACGTCATTCCCACGTGATTCCCACGTAAATGACAAGTGATTCCCACATGATTCCCACGTGATTGACACATTCCCACGTGATTCCCACGTGATTGACACGTGATTCCCACGTGAGTCCCATGTGATTGACACATGATTCCCACGTGATTTACCCGTGAATCCCACGTGATTCCCACGTGATTCACATGTGATTCCCATGTGATTGACACGTGATTCCCACGTGATTGACAGTTGATTTCCACGGGATTCCCAGGTGACTCCCTCGTGATTCCCACGTGATTGACACGTGATTCCCACCTAATTCCCACGTGCTTGACACGTGATTCCCATGTGATTCCCACGTGATTGACACGTGATTCCCACGTGACTCCCATGTGATTGACACATGATTCCCACGTGTTTCCCACGTGATTCACACATTCCCACGTGATTCCCACGTGATTGACACGTGATTCCCACGGGATTCCCACGTGAATCCCTCGTGATTCCCACGTGATTGACACGTGATCCCCACCTAATTCCCACGTGTTTGACACGTGATTCCCTCGGGATTCCCACGTGACTCCGTCGTGATTCCCACGTGATTGACACGTGATTCCCACCTAATTCCCACGTGATTGACACGTGATTCCCACCTAATTCCCACATGATTGACACGTGATTCCCATGTGATTCCCACGTGATTGACACGTGACTCCCCCGTGATTCCCACGTGATTAACACCTGATTCCCACGTGATTTCCACGTGATTACCACGTGATTGTCAAGTGATTCCCACTTGATTCTCACATGATTTCCTCGTCATTGACACGTGATTCCAACGTGATTCTCACGTGATTGACAAGTGATTCCCACGTGATTCTCAAGTGACTCCCACGTGATTCCCACGTGATTGACACGTGATTCCCCCGTGATTCCCACATGATTGACACGTGGTTCCCACGTGATTCCCACGTGACTAACACGTTATCCCCACGTGATTAAAACGTGATTCCCCCTTGATTCCCACGTGATTGACACGTGATTCCCACGTGATTCCCACGTGATTGACACGTGATTCCCCCGTGATTCCCACATGATTGACACGTGGTTCCCACGTGATTCCCACGTGATTGACACGTGATTCCCCCGTGATTCCCACATGATTGACACGTGGTTCCCACGTGATTCCGACGTGATTAACACGTTATCCCCACGTGATTAAAACGTGATTCCCCCTTGATTCCCACGTGAATCACACGTGATTCCCACGTGATTCCCACCTGATTGACACGTGATTCCCACGTGATTGACACGTGATTACCACGGGATTCCCAGGTGACTCCCTCGTGTTTCCCTCGTGATTGACACGTGATTCCCACCTAATTCCCACGTGATTGACACGTGATTCCCACGTTATTCCCACGTGATTGACACGTGATTCCCACGTGATTCCCACGTGATTGACACGTGATCACGTCGTGATTGCCACGTGATTGACACGTGATTCCCACGTGAGTCCCATGTGATTGACACATGATTCCCACGTGATTCCCACTTGATTGACACATTCCCACGTGATTCCCACGTGATTGACACGTGATTCCCACGGGATTCCCACGTGACTCCCTCGTGATTTCCACGTGAATGACACGTGATTCCCACCTAATTACCCTGTGTTTGACAAGTGATTCCCACGTGATTCCCACGTGATTGACACGTGATTCCCACCTTATTCCCACGTGATTGACACGCGATTTCCACGTGATTCCCAGGTAATTGACACATTCCGACGTGATTCCCACGTGATTGACACGTGATTCCCACGGGATTCACACGTGACTCCCTCGTGATTCCCACGTGATTGACACGTGATTCCCACCTAATTCCCACGTGTTTGACACGTGATTCCCACCTGATTCTCACGTGACTCCCACGTGATTGGCACGTGATTCCCACGGGATTCCCACGTGATTCCCTCGTGATTCCCACGTGATTGACACGTGATTCCCACCTAATTCCCACGTGTTTGACACGTGATTCCCACGTGATTCCCACGTGATTGACACATTCCCACGTGATTCCCACGTGATTGACACGTGATTCCCAAGGGATTCCCACGTGACTCCCTCGTGATTCCCATGTGATTGACACGTGATTCCAACATAATTCCCACGTGATTGACACGTGAATCCCAAGTGAATCCCACGTGATTGACACGTGATTCCCACGTGAGTCCCATGTGATTGACACATGATTCCCACTTGATTTACACGTGATTCCCACGGTATTCCCATGTGACTCCCTCGTGATTCCCACGTGATTGACACTTGATTCCAACCTAATTCCCACGTGATTGACATGTGACTCCCTCGTGATTGCCACGTGATTTACACGTGATTCCAACCTAATTCCCACGTGATTGACATGTGATTCCCTCGTGATTCCAACCTAATTACCACGTGATTGACACGTGATTCCCACGTGATTCCCACGAGATTGACACGTGATTCCCACGTGATTCCCACGTGATTGACACGTGATTCCCTCGTGATTGCCACGTGACTGACACGTGATTCCCACGTGAGTCCCATGTGATTGACACATGATTCCCACGTGATTTACACGTGATTACCACGTGATTCCCACGTGATTCTCACGTGATTCCCCTGTGATTGACACGTGATTACCACGTGATTAACAGGTGACTCCCACGGGATTCCAACGTGACTCCCTCGTGATTCCCACGTGATTGATACGTGATTTCCACCTAATTCCCACGTGATTGCCACGTGATTCCCACGTGATTCCCACGTGATTGACACATTCCCACGTGATTCCCACGTGATTGACACGTGACTCCCACGAGATTCCCACGTGACTCCCTCGTGATTCCCACGTGATTTACACGTGATTACCCCGTGATTCCCACGTGATTCTCACGTGATTCCCCTGTGATTGACACGTGATTCCCACGTGATTGACAGGTGACTCCCACGGGATTCCCACGTGACTCCCTCGTGATTCCCACGTGATTGACACGTGATTCCCACCTTATTCCCACGTGATTGACACGTGATTCCCACGTGATTCCCACGTAATTGACACATTCCCACGTGATTCCCACGTGATTGACACGTGATTCCCACGGGATTCCCACGTGACTCCCTCGTGATTCCCACGTGATTGACACGTGATTCCCACCTAATTAACAAGTGGTTGACACGTGATTCCCACCTGATTCCCACGTGATTGACACATTCCCACGTGATTCCCACGTGATTGACACGTGATTCCCACGGGATTCCCAGGTGACTCCCTCGTGTTTCCCTCGTGATTGACACGTGATTCCCACCTAATTCCCACGTGATTGACACGTGATTCCCACGTGATTCCCACGTGATTGACACGTTATTCCCACGTGATTCCCACGTGATTGACACGTAATTCCCTCGTGATTGCCATGTGATTGCCACGTGATTCCCACGTGAGTTCCATGTGATTGACACATGATTCCCACGTAAATGACAAGTGATTCCCACATGATTCCCACGTGATTGATACATTCCCACGTGATTCCCACGTGATTGACACGTGATCCCACGTGAGTCCCATGTGATTAACACATGATTCCCACGTGATTTACACGTGATTCCCACGTGATTCCCACGTGATTCTCACGTGATTCCAATGTGATTGACACGTGATTCCCACGTGATTGACAGGTGATTCCCACGGGATTCCCATGTGACTCCCTCGTGAGTCCCACGTGATTGACACGGGATTCCCACCTAATTCCCACGTGATTGACACGTGATTCCCACGTGATTCCCACGTGATTGACACATTCCCACGTGATTCCCCCTTGATTGACACGTGATTCCCAAGGGATTCCCACATGACTCCCTCGTGATTCCCACGTGATTGACACGTGGTTCCCACCTAATTTCCACGTGATTGACACGTGATTCCCACGTGATTCCCACGTGATTGACACGTGATTCCCTCGTGATTGCCAAGTAATTGACACATGATTCCCACGTGAGTCCCATGTGATTGACACATGATTCCAACGTGATTCCCACGTGAGTCCCATGTGATTGACACATGATTCCCACATGATTTACACGTGATTCCCACGTGATTCCCATGTGATTCTCACGTGATTGCCATGTGATTGACCCGTGATTCCCACGTGATTGCCACGTGATTCCCACGTGATTCCCACGTGATTGACACATTCCCACGTGATTCCCACGTGATTGACACGTGATTCCCACGGGATTCCCACGTGACTCCCTCGTGATTCCCACGTGATTAACACGTGATTCCCACGTGATTCCCACGTGATTGACACCTTCCCACGTGATTCCCACGTGATTGACACGTGATTCCCACGGGATTTCAACGTGACTCCCTCGTGATTCCCACGTGATTGACACGTGATTCCCACCTAATTCCCACGTGATTGACACGTGATTCCCACGTGATTCCCACGTGATTGACACGTGATTCCCACGGGATTCCCACGTGACTCCCTCGTGATTCCCACGTTATTGACACGTGATTCCAACCTAATTCCCCCGTGATTGACACGTGATTCCCATGTCATACCCACGTGATTCCCACGTAAATGACAAGTGATTCCCACATGATTCCCACGTGATTGACACATTCCCACGTGATACCCACGTGATTGACACGTGATTCCCACTTGATTGACACGTGATTCCCACGTGATTCCCACGTGATTCCCATGTGATTTCCATGTGATTGCCATGTGATTGACACGTGATTCCCACGTGATACCCACGTGATTGACACGTGATTCCCACTTGATTGACACGTGATTCCCACGTGATTCCCACGTGATTCCCATGTGATTCCCATGTGATTGCCACGTGATTGACACGTGATTCCCACGTGATTCCCACGTGATTGATACGTGATTCCCACGTGAGTCCCATGTGATTGACACATGATTCCCACGTGATTTACACGTGATTCCCACGTGATTCCCACGTGATTCTCACGTGACTCCCATGTGATTGACACGTGATTCCCACGTGATTGACAGGTGATTTCCACGGGATTCCCACGTGACTCCCTCGTGATTCCCATGTGATTGACATGTGATTCCCACCTAATTCCCACGTGATTGACACGTGATTCCCACGTGATTCCCACGTGATTGACACATTGCCACGTGATTCCCCCTTGATTGACACGTGATTCCCAAGGGATTCCCATGTGACTCCCTCGTGACTCCCACGTGATTGACACGTGATTTCCACCTAATTCCCACGTGATTGACACGTGATTCCCACGTGATTCCCACGTGATTGACACGTGATTCCCACGTGATTCCCACGTGATTGACACGTGATTCCCTCGTGATTGCCACCTGATTGACACAGGATTCCCACGTGAGTCCCATGTGATTGACACATGATTCCCACGTGATTCCCACGTGATTCTCACGTGATTCCCATGTGATTGACACGTGATTCCCACGTGATTGACAGGTGATTCCCACAGGATTCCCACGTGACTCCGTCGTGATTCCCACGTGATTGACAAGTATTCCCACCTAATTCCGACGTGATTGACACGTGATTCCCACGTGATTGACACATTCCCACGTGATTCCCACGTGATTGACACGTGATTCCCACGGGATTCCCACGTGATTAACACGTGATTCCCACGTGATTCCCACGTGATTGACACGTGATTCCCACCTAATTCCCACGTGATTGACACGTGATTCCCACGTGATTCTCACGTGATTGACACATTCCCACGTGATTCCCACGTGATTGGCACATGATTCCCACGGGATTCCCTCATGATTCCCTCGTGATTCCCACGTGATTGACACGTGATTCCCACCTAATTCCCACGTGTTTGACATGTGATTCCCACGTGATTCCCACGTGATTGACACATTCCCACGTGATTCCCACGTATATAACAAGTGATTCCCACATGATTCCCACGTGATTGACATATTCCCACGTGATTCCCACGTGATTGACACGTGATTCCCACGTGAGTCCCATGTGATTGACACATGATTCCCACGTGATTTACACGTGATTCCCACGTGATTCCCACGTGATTCTCACGTGATTCCCATGTGATTGACACGTGATTCTCACGTGATTGACAGGTGATTCCCACGGGATTCCCACGTGACTTCCTCGTGATTCCCACGTGATTGATACGTGATTCCCACCTAATTCCCACGTGATTGACACGTGATTCCCACGTGATTCCCACGTGATTGACACATTGCCACGTGATTCCCCCTTGATTGACACGTGATTCCCAAGGGATTTCAATGTGACTCCCTCGTGACTCCCACGTGATTGACACGTGATTCCCACCTAATTCCCACGTGATTGACACGTGATTCCCACGTGATTCCCACGTGATTGACACGTGATTCCCACGTGATTCCCACGTGATTGACACGTTATTCCCTCGTGATTGCCACGTGATTGACACAGGATTCCCACGTGAGTCCCATGTGATTGACACATGATTCCCACGTGATTCCCACGTGATTCCCACGTGATTCCCACGTGATTCTCACGTGATTCCCATGTGATTGACACGTGATTCCCACGTGATTGACAGGTGATTCCCACAGGATTCCCACGTGACTCCGTCGTGATTCCCACGTGATTGACAAGTATTCCCACCTAATTCCCACGTGATTGACACATTCCCACGTGATTCCCACGTGATTGACACGTGATTCCCACGGGATTCCCACGTGATTTACACGTGATTCCCACGTGATTCGCACGTGATTGACACGTGATTCCCACCTAATTCCCACGTGATTGACACGTGATTCCCACGTGATTCTCACGTGATTGACACATTCCCACGTGATTCCCACGTGATTGGCACATGATTCCCACGGGATTCCCTCATGATTCCCTCGTGATTCCCACGTGATTGACACGTGATTCCCACCTAATTCCCACGTGTTTGACATGTGATTCCCACGTGATTCCCACGTGATTGACACATTCCCACGTTATTCCCACGTAATTGACACGTGATTCCCACGGGATTCCCACGTGACTCCCTCGTGATTCCCACGTGATTGACACGTGATTCCAACCTAATTTCCACGTGATTGACACGTGATTTCCACGTGATATTCACGTGATTGACACGTGATTCCCACGTGAGTCCCATGTGATTGACACATGATTCCCACGTGATTTACACGTGATTCCCACGGGATTCCCACGTGACTCCCTCGTGATTCCCACGTGATTGACACATGATTCCAACCTAATTCCCACGTGATTGACATGTTACTCCCTAGTGATTGCCACGTGATTGACACGTGACTCCAACCTAATTCCCACGTGATTGACACGTGATTCCCTCGTGATTCCCACGTGATTCTCACGTGATTCCAACGTGATTGACACGTGATTCTCTCGTGATTCCCACGTGATTGACACGTGATTCCCCCGTAATTCCCACGTGATTTACAGGTGATTCCCTCGTGATTCCCACGTGATTGACACGTGATTCCCACGTGATTGACACTTGATTCCCACCTGATTCGCACGTGATTGACACGTGATTCCCTCGTGATTTCCATGTGATTGACACCTGATTCCCACGTGAGTCCCACGTGATTGACACATGATTCCCACGTGATTTCCACGTGATTTACACGTGATTCCAACGTGCTTCCCCCGTGATTCCCATGTGATTGACAGGTTATTCCTACGTCATTTTCACGTGATTGACACGTGATTCCCGCATCATTCCCCCATGATACCCACGTAAATGACAAGTGATTCCCACATGATTCCCACGTGATTGACACATTCCCACGTGATTCCCACGTGATTGACACGTGATTCACACGGGATTCCCACGTGACTCCCTCGTGATTTCCACGTGATTGACACGTGATTCCCACGTCATACCCACGTGATTCCCACGTAAATGACAAGTGATTCCCACATGATTCCCACGTGATTAACACATTCCCACGTGATTCCCACGTGATTGACACGTGATTCCCACGTGAGTCCCATGTGATTGACACATGATTCCCACGTGATTTACAAGTGATTCCCACATGATTCCCACGTGATTCTCACGTGATTCCCTTGTGATTGACACGTGATTCCCACGTGATTGACAGGTGATTCCCACGGGATTCCCACGTGACTCCCTCGTGATTCCCACCTGATTGACACGTGATCCCCACGTGATTCCCACGTGATTGACACATTGCCTCGTGATCCCCCCTTGATTGACTCGTGATTCCCAAGGGATTCCCACGTGACTCCCTCGTGACTCCCACGTGATTGACACGTGATTCCCACCTAATTCCCACGTGATTCCCACGTGATTGACACGTGATTTCCTCGTGATTGCCACGTGATTGACACATGATTCCCATGTGAGTCCCATGTGATTGATACATGATTCTCACGTGATTCCCACGTGAGTCCCATGTGATTGACACATGCTTCCCACGTGATTCTCACGTGATTCCCACGTGATTCTCACGTGATTCCCATGTGATTGACACGTGATTCCCACGTGATTGACAGGTGATTCCCACAGGATTCCCACGTGACTCCGTCGTGATTGCCACCTGATTGACAAGTATTCCCACCTAATTCCCAAGTGATTGACACTGATTCCCACGTGATTGACACATTCCCACGTGATTTCCACGTGATTAACACGTGATTCCCCTGTGACTGACACGTGATTCCCACGTGATTCCCACATGGTTCCTCGTGATTGACACTTGATTCGCACGTGATTCCCACGGGATTGACATGTGATTCCCACGTGATTCCCACGTGATTGACACGTGATTCCCTCGTGATTGCCACGTGATTGACACATGATTCCCACGTGAGTCCCATGTGATTGACACATGATTCTCACGTGATTCCCACATGATTCCCACGTGATTGACACATTCCCACGTGATTCCCATGTGATTGACACGTGATTCACACGGGATTCCCACGTGACTCCCTCATGATTTCCACGTGATTGACACGTGATTCCCACGTCATTCCCACGTGATTCCCCCGTAAATGACAAGTGATTCCCACATGATCCCACGTGATTGACACATTCCCACGTGATTCCCACGTGATTGACACGTGATTCCCATGTGAGTCCCATGTGATTGACACATGATTCCCACGTGATTTACACGTGATTCCCACATGATTCCCACGTGATTCTCACGTGATTCCCATGTGATTGACACGTGATTCCCACGTGATTGACAGGTGATTCCCACGGGATTCCCACGTGACTCCCTCGTGATTCCCACGTGATTGACACGTGATTCCCACCTAATTCCCACGTGATTGACACGTGATTCCCACGTGTTTCCCACATGATTGACACATTCCCACGTTTTTCCCCCTTGATTGACACGTGATTCCCAAGGGATTCCCACGTGACTCCCTCGTGAATCCCACGTGATTGACACGTGATTCTCACCTAATTCCCACGTGATTGACACGTGATTCCCACGTGATTCCCACGTGATTGACACGTGATTCCCAACTAATTCCCACGTGATTGACACATTCCCACGTGATTCCCACGTGATTGGCACATGATTCCCACGGGATTCCCTCATGATTCCCTCGTGATTCCCACGTGATTGACACGTGATTCCCATGTGATTCCCACGTGATTGACACATTCACACGTGATTCCCCCTTGATTGACACGTGATTCCCAAGGGATTCCCACGTGACTCCCTCGTGTTTCCCACGTAATTGACACCTGATTCCCACGTGATTCCCACGTGATTGACACGTGATTCCCTCGTGATTGCCACGTGATTGACACATGATTCCCACGTGAGTCCCATGTGATTGACACATGATTCTCACGTGATTCACACGTGAGTCCCATGTGATTGACACATGATTCCCACGTGATTTACACGTCATTCCCAAGTGATTCCCACGTGATTCCCATGTGATTGACACGTGATTCCCACGTGATTGACACGTGATTCCCACCTAATTCCCACGTGATTGACACGTGATTCTCATGTGATTGACACATACCCACGTGATTACCACATGATTGACACGTGATTCCCACGGGATTCCCACGTGACTCCCCCGTGATTCCCACGTGATTGACAAGTGATTCCCACCTTATCCCCACGTGATTGACACGTGATTCCCACGTGATTCCCACGTGATTGACACGTGATTCCCACGGGATTCCCACGTGACTCCCTCGTGATTCCCACGTGATTGACACGTGATTCCCACCTAATTCCAACGTGTTTGACACGTGATTCACACCTGATTCCCACGTGATTGACACATTCCCACGTGATTCCCACGTGATTGACACGTGATACCCACGGGATTCCCACGTGAGTCACTCATGATTCCCACGTGATTGACACGTGATTCCCACGTGATTCGCACGTGATTGACACATTCCCACGTGATTCCCACGTGATTGACACGTGATTCCCACGGGATTTCTACGTGACTCACTTGTGATTCCCACGTGATTGACACGTGATTCCCGCGGGATTCCCACGTGACTCCCTCATGATTCCCACGTGATTGACACGTGATTCCCACGTGATTCGCACGTGATTGACACATTCCCACGTGATTCCCACGTGATTGACACGTGATTCCCCCGGGATTTCTACGTGACTCACTTGTGATTCCCACGTGATTGACACGTGATTCCCACGGGATTCCCACGTGACTCCCTCATGATTCCCACGTGATTGACACGTGATTCCCACGTGATTCGCACGTGATTGACACATTCCCACGTGATTCCCACGTGATTGACACGTGATTCCCACAGAATTCCCACGTGACTCCCTCATGATTCCCACGTGATTGACACGTGATTCCCACGTGATTCGCACGTGATTGACACATTCCCACGTGATTCCCACGTGATTGACACGTGATTCCCCCGGGATTCCTACGTGACTCACTTGTGATTCCCACGTGATTGACACGTGATTCCCACCTAATTCCCACGTGTTTGACACGTGATTCCCACCTGAATCCCACGTGATTGACACATTCCCACGTGATTCCCACGTGATTGACACGTGATTCCCACGGGATTCCCACATGACTCCCTCATGATTCCCACGTGATTGACACGTGATTCCCACGTGATTCGCACGTGATTGACACATTCCCACGTGATTCCCACGTGATTGACACGTGATTCCCACGGGATTTCTACGTGACTCACTTGTGATTCCCACGTGATTGACACGTGATTCCCACCTAATTCCCACGTAATTGACAAGTGATTCCCACGTGATTCTCACGTGATTGACACATTCCAACGTGATTCCCACGTGATTGACACGTGATTCCCACGGGATTCCCACGTGATTCTCACGTGATTCCCATGTGATTGACACGTGATTCCCACGTGATTGACAGGTGATTCCCACGGGATTCCCACGTGACTCCCTCGTGATTCCCACGTGATTGACACGTGATTCCCACCTAATTCCCACGTGATTGACACGTGATTCCCACGTGTTTCCCACATGATTGACACATTCCCACGTTTTTCCCCCTTGATTGACACGTGATTCCCAAGGGATTCCCACGTGACTCCCTCGTGAATCCCACGTGATTGACACGTGATTCCCACCTAATTCCCACCTGATTGACACGTGATTCCCACGTGATTCCCACGTGATTGACACGTGATTCCCAACTAATTCCCACGTGATTGACACATTCCCACGTGATTCCCACGTGATTGGCACATGATTCCCACGGGATTCCCTCATGATTCCCTCGTGATTCCCACGTGATTGACACGTGATTCCCATGTGAGTCCCATGTGATTGACACATGATTCCCACGTGATTTACACGTGATTCCCACGTGATTCCCATGTGATTGACAGGTGATTCCCACGTGATTCCCACGTGATTGACACGTGATTCCCACGTGATTCCCACGTGATTCCCATGTGATTGACAGGTGATTCCCACGTGATTCCCACGTGATTGACACGTGATTCCCACGTGATTGACACGTGATTCCCACCTGATTCGCACGTGATTGACACGTGATTCCCTCGTCATTCCCACGTGATTGACACGTGATTCCCACGTGATTTCCACGTGATTTACACGTGATTCCCACGTGCTTCCCACGTGATTCCCATGTGATTGACAGGTGATTCCCACGTGATTCCCACGTGATTGACACGTGATTCCCACGTGATTCCCACGTGATTCCCATGTGATTGACAGGTGATTCCCACGTGATTCCCACGTGATTGACAAGTGATTCCCACGGGATTCCCACGTGACTCCCTCGTGATTCCCACGTGATTGACACGTGATTCCCACCTAATTTCCACGTGATTGACACGTGATTCCCACGTGATTCCCACGTGATTGACACGTGATTCCCACGTGAGTCCCATGTGATTGACACATGATTCCCACGTGATTTACACGTGACTCCCTCGTGATTCCCACGTGATTGACACGTGATTCCCACGTGATTCCCACGTGATTGACAAGTGATTCCCACGGGATTCCCACGTGACTCCCTCGTGATTCCCACGTGATTGACACGTGATTCCCACCTAATTCCCACGTGATTGACACGTGATTCCCACGTGATTCCCACGTGATTGACACATTCACACGTGATTCCCCCTTGATTGACACGTGATTCCCAAGGGATTCCCACGTGACTCCCTCGTGACACCCACGTGATTGACACGTGATTCCCACCTAATTCCCACGTGATTGACACGTAATTCCCATGTGATTCCCACGTGATTGACACATTCACACGTGATTCCCCCTTGATTGACACGTGATTCCCAAGGGATTCCCACGTGACTCCCTCGTGTTTCCCACGTGATTGACACGTGATTCCCACGTGATTCCCACGTGATTGACACGTGATTCCCTCGTGATTGCCACGTGATTGACACATGATTCCCACGTGAGTCCCATGTGATTGACACATGATTCTCACGTGATTCACACGTGAGTCCCATGTGATTGACACATGATTCCCACGTGATTTACACGTCATTCCCAAGTGATTCCCACGTGATTCCCATGTGATTGACACGTGATTCCCACGTGATTGACACGTGATTCCCACCTAATTCCCACGTGATTGACACGTGATTCTCATGTGATTGACACATACCCACGTGATTACCACATGATTGACACGTGATTCCCACGGGATTCCCACGTGACTCCCTCGTGATTCCCACGTGATTGACACGTGATTCCCACGTGATTCCCACGTGATTGACACGTGATTCCCACGGGATTCCCACGTGACTCCCTCGTGATTCCCACGTGATTGACACGTGATTCCCACCTAATTCCAACGTGTTTGACACGTGATTCACACCTGATTCCCACGTGATTGACACATTCCGACGTGATTCCCACGTGATTGACACATGATACCCACGGGATTCCCACGTGAGTCCCTCATGATTCCCACGTGATTGACACGTGATTCCCACGTGATTCGCACGTGATTGAAACATTCCCACGTGATTCCCACGTGATTGACACGTGATTCCCACGGGATTTCTACGTGACTCACTTGTGATTCCCACGTGATTGACACGTGATTCCCGCGGGATTCCCACGTGACTCCCTCATGATTCCCACGTGATTGACACGTGATTCCCACGTGATTCGCACGTGATTGACACATTCCCACGTGATTCCCACGTGATTGACACGTGATTCCCCCGGGATTTCTACGTGACTCACTTGTGATTCCCACGTGATTGACACGTGATTCCCACGGGATTCCCACGTGACTCCCTCATGATTCCCTCGTGATTGACACGTGATTCCCACGTGATTCGCACGTGATTGACACATTCCCACGTGATTCCCACGTGATTGACACGTGATTCCCACGGGATTCCCACGTGACTCCCTCATGATTCCCACGTGATTGACACGTGATTCCCACGTGATTCGCACGTGTTTGACACATTCCCACGTGATTCCCACGTGATTGACACGTGATTCCCCCGGGATTTCTCCGTGACTCACTTGTGATTCCCACGTGATTGACACGTGATTCCCACCTAATTCCCACGTGTTTGACACGTGATTCCCACCTGAATCCCACGTGATTGACACATTCCCACGTGATTCCCACGTGATTGACACGTGATTCCCACGGGATTCCCACATGACTCCCTCATGATTCCCACGTGATTGACACGTGATTCCCACGTGATTCGCACGTGATTGACACATTCCCACGTGATTCCCACGTGATTGACACGTGATTCCCACGGGATTTCTACGTGACTCACTTGTGATTCCCACGTGATTGACACGTGATTCCCACCTAATTCCCACGTAATTGACAAGTGATTCCCACGTGATTCTCACGTGATTGACACATTCCAACGTGATTCCCACGTGATTGACACGTGATTCCCACGGGATTCCCACGTGACTCCCTCATGATTCCCACGTGATTGACACGTGATTCCCACGTGATTCGCACGTGATTGAAACATTCCCACGTCATTCCCACGTGATTGACACGTGATTCCCACGGGATTTCTACGTGACTCACTTGTGATTCCCACGAGATTGAAACGTGATTCCCACCTAATTCCCACGTGTTTGACACGTGATTCCCACCTGATTCCCACGTGATTGACACATTCTCTCGTGATTCCCACGTGATTGACACGTGATTCCCACGGGATTCCCACGTGACTCCCTCGTGATTCCCACGTGACTCCCTCGTGATTCCCACGTGATTAACACGTGATTCCCACGTGATTCCCACGTGTTTGACACCTTCCCACGTGATTCCCACGTGATAGACACGTGATTTCCACGGGATTTCAACGTGACTCCCTCGTGATTCCCACGTGATTGACACGTGATTCCCACCTAATTCCCACGAGATTGACACGTGATTCCCACGTGATTCCCACGTGATTGACACATTCCCATGTGATTCCCACGTGATTGTCACCTGATTCCCACGGGATTCACACGTGACTCCCTCGTGATTAACACGTGTTTGACACGTGATTCCCACATGATTAAAACGTGATTCCCCTTGATTTCCAAGTGATTGACACCTGATTTCCACGTGATTCCCACCTGATTGACACGTCATTCCCACGTGATTCCCTCGAGATTTCCACATAATTCCCACGTGATTGACACGTGATTCCCACGTGATTAAAACGTGATTTCCCCTTTGTTCCCACGTGATTGACACGTGATTCCCAAGGGATTCCCCCGTGACTCCCTCGTGATTCCCACGTGATTGACACGTGATTCCCACCTAATTCCCACGTGATTGACACTTGATTCCCACGGGATTCCCACGTGACTCCCTCGTGATTATCACGTGATTGACACGTGATTCCCACCTAATTCCCACGTGATTGACAAGTGATTCACATGTGATTCCGACGTGATTGACACATTCCCACGTGATTCCCACGTGATTGACACGTGATTCCCACGGGATTCCCACGTGACTCCCTCGTGATTCCCACGTGATTAACACGTGATTCCCACGTGATTCCCACGTGATTGACACGTGATTCCCACGTGATTCCCACGTGATTCCTCGTGATTGACACTTGATTCGCACGTGATTCCCACGGGATTGACACGTGATTCCCACATGATTCCAACGTAATTACCACGTGATTCGAACTTGACTCTCACGTGATTCCCACGTGATTGACACGTGATTCCCTCGTGATTCCCACGTGATTGACACGTCATTCCCATGTGATTCCCACGTGATTGACACGTGATTCCCACGTGATTCCCACGTGATTCTTACGATATCGACACGTGATTCCCACGTGATTCCCACGTGAGTCCCATGTGATTGACACATGATTCCCACGTGATTTACACGTGATTCCCACGGTATTCCCACGTGACTCCCTCGTGATTCCCACGTGATTGACACTTGATTCCAACCTAATTCCCACGTGATTGACATGTGACTCCCTCGTGATTGCCACGTGATTGACACATGATTCCAACCTAATTCCCACGTGATTGACTCGTGATTCCCTCGTGATTCCCACGTGATTCTCACTTGATTCCTACGTGATTGACACGTGATTTCCGCCTAATTCCCACGTGATTGACACGTGATTCTCACGTGATTCCCACGTGATTGACACATTCCCACGTGATTACCACGTGATTGACACGTGATTCCCACGGGATTCCCACGTGACTCCCTCGTGATTACCACGTGATTGACACGTGATTGCCACATAATTCCCACATGATTGACACATTCCCACGTGATTACCACGTGATTGACACGTGAATCCCACGGGATTCAAACGTGACTCCCTCGTGATTCCCACGTGAGTCCCATGTGATTGACACATGATTCCCACGTGATTTACACGTGATTCCCACGTGATTCCCACGTGATTCTCACGTGATTCACATGTGATTGACTCGTGATTCCCAAGTGATTGACAGGTGATTCCCAAGGGAATCCCAGGTGACTCCCTCGTGATTCCCACGTGATTGACACGTGATTCCCACCTAATTCGCACGTGATTGACACGTGATTCCCACGTGATTCCCACATGATTGACGAATTCCCATGTGATTCCCCCGTGATTGACACATGATTCCCACGGGACTCCCACGTGACTCCCTCGTGATTCCCACGTGATTTACACGTGATTCCCACCTAATTCCCACGTGATTGACACGTGATTCCCACGTGATTCCCACGTGATTGACACGTGATTCCCACGTGATTCCCACGTGATTGACCTGTGATTCCCTCATGATTGCCACGTGAATGACACGTGATTCCCACGTGAGTCCCATGTGATTAACACATGATTCCCACGTGATTCCCACGTGAGTCCAATGTGATTGACACATGATTCCAACGTGATTTACACGTGATTCCCACGTGATTCCCACATGATTCCCACGTGAGTCCAATGTGACTGACACATGATTCCCACGTGATTTACACGTGATTACCACGTGATTCCCACGTGATTCTCACGTGATTCCCATGTGATTGACACGTGATTCCCACGTGATTGACACGTGATTCCCACGTGATTCCCACGTGATTGACACATTCCCACGTGATTACCACGTGATTGACACGTGATTCCCACGGGATTCCCACGTGACTCCCTCGTGATTCCCACGTGATTGACACGTAATTCCCACGTGATTCCCACGTGATTGACACATTCCCACGTGATTCCAACGGGATTGACACGTGATTACCACGGGATTCCCACGTGATTGAAACATTCCCACGTGATTCCCACGTGATTGACACGTGATTCCCACGGGATTCCCACGTGACTCCCTCGTGATTCCCATGTGATTGACACGTGATTCCCACCTTATTCCCACGTGATTGACACGTGATTCCTACGTGTTTTCCACGTGATTCCCACGTTGTTGACACGTGATTCCCACATGAATCCCACGTGATTACCACGTGATGGACACGTGATTCCCACGGGATTCCCACGTGACTCCCTCGTGATTCCCATGTGATTGACACGTGATTCCCACCTTATTCCCACGTGATTGACACGTGATTCCTACGTGTTTTCCACGTGATTCCCACGTTGTTGACACGTGATTCCCACATGAATCCCACGTGATTACCACGTGATGGACACGTGATTCCCACGGGATTCCCACGTGACTCCCTCATGATTCCCACATGATTGACACGTGAGTCCCACGTGATTCGCACGTGATTGACACATTCCCACGTGATTCCCACGTGATTGACATGTGATTCCCACGGGATTTGTACGTGACTCACTTGTGATTCCCACGTGATTGACACGTGATTCCCACGGGATTGACAAGTATTCCCACCTAATTCCCACGTGATTGACACGTGATTCCCACGTGATTCCCACGTGATTGACACGTGATTCCCACGTGATTCCCACGTGACTCCCTCGTGATTATCACGTGATTGACACGTGATTCCCACCTAATACCCACGTGATTGACAAGTGATTCCCATGTGATTCCGACGTGATTGACACATTCCCACCTGATTCCCACGTGATTCACAGGTGATTCCCACGGGATTCCCACGTGACTCCCTCGTGATTATCACGTGATTGACACGTGATTCCCACCTAATTCCCACGTGATTGACAAGTGATTCCCATGTGATTCCGACGTGATTGACACATTCCCACGTGATTCCCACGTGATTGACACGTGATTCCCACGGGATTCCCACGTGACTCCCTCGTGATTCCCACGTGATTAACACGTGATTCCCACGTGATTCCCACGTGATTGACACGTGATTCCCACGTGATTCCCACGTGATTCCTCGTGATTGACACGTGATTCCCACGTGATTCCCACGTGATTGACACGTGACTCCCCCGTGATTCCCACGTGATTAACAGCTGATTCCCACGTGATTTCCACGTGATTACCATGTGATTGACATGTGATTTCCACGTGATTCCCACGTGAATGGCACTTGATTCCCACGTGATTCCCACGTGATTGACAAGTGATTCCCACGTGATTCTCACATGATTTCCTCGTGATTGACACGTGATTCCAACGTGATTCTCACGTGATTGACACGTGATTCCCCCGTGATTCCCACGTGATTCCCACGTTATTGACACGTGATTCCCCCGTGATTCCCACATGATTGACACGTGGTTCCCACGTGATTCCCACGTGATTGACACGTTATCCCCACGTGATTAAAACGTGATTCCCCCTTGATTCCCACGTGAATCACACGTGATTCCCACGTGATTCCCACCTGATTGACACGTGATTCCCACGTGATTGACACGTGATTCCCAAGGGATTCCCACGTGATTGACCCGTGATTCGCACGTGATTGACACCTGATTCCCACGTGATTCCCACGTGATTGACACATTCCCACGTGATTCCCACGTGATTGACACGTGATTCCCACGGGAATCCAACGTGACACCCTCGTGATTCCCACGTGATTGACACGTGATTCCAACCTAATTCCCACGTGATTGACACGTGATTCCCACGTCATTCCCACGTGATTCCCACGTAAATGACAATTGATTCCCACATGATTCCCACGTGATTGACACATTCCCACGTGATTCCCACGTGATTGACACGTGATTCCCACGTGAGTCCAATGTGATTGACACATGATTCCCACGTGATTTACAGGTGTTCCCATGTGATTCCCACGTGATTCTCACGTGATTCCCATGTGATTGACACGTGATTCCCACGTGATTGACAGGTGATTTCCACGGGATTCCCAGGTGACTCCCTCGTGATTCCCACGTGATTGACACGTGATTCCCAGCTAATTCCCACGTGATTGACATGTGATTCCCACGTGATTGACACGTGATTCCCACGGGATTCCCACGTGACTCCCTCGTGATTCCCACGTGATTGACACGTGATTTCCACCTATTTCCCACGTGATTGACACGTGATTCCCACGTGATTGACACATTCCTTCGTGATTCCCACGTGATTGACACGTGATTCCCACGGGATTCCCACGTGACTCCCTCGTGATTCCCACGTGAGTGACACGTGATTCCCACCTAATTCCCACGTGTTTGACACGTGATTCCCACGTGATTCCCACGTGATGGTCACCTGATTCCCACGGGCTTCCCACGTGACTCCCTCATGTTTCCTACGTGATTGACACGTGATTCCCACCTAATTCCTACGTGATTGACACGTGAGTCCCACGGGATTCCCACATGACTCTCTCGTGATTCCCACGTGATTGACACGTGATTCCCACCTATTTCCCACGTGATTGACACGTGATTCCCACGTGATTCCCACGTGATTGACACATTCCCTCGTGATTCCCACGTGATTGACACGTGATTCCCACGGGATTCCCACGTGACTCCCTCGTGATTCCCACGTGATTGACACGTGATTCCCACCAGTTCCCACGTGTTTGACACGTGATCCCACGTGAGTCCCAGGTGATTGACACATGATTCCCACGTGATTTACACGTGATTCCCACGTGATTCCCTCGTGATTCCCACGTGATTCTCACGTGATTCTCATGTCATTGACACGTGATTCCCACGTGATTGACACGTGATTCCCACATAATTCCCACGTGATTGACACGTGATTCCCACGTGATACCCACGTGATTGACACATTCCCACGTGATTCCCCCGTGATTGACACGTGATTCCCACGGGATTCCCACGTGACTACCTCGTGATTCCCACGTGATTGACACGTGATTCCCACCTAATTCCCACGTGATTGACACGTGATTCCCACGTGATTGACACGTGATTCCCATGTGATTCCCACGTGATTCCCACGTGAATCCCATGTGATTGACACATGATTCCCACGTGTTTCCCACGTGATTGACACATTCCCACGTGATTCCCACGTGATTGACAGGTGATTCCCACGGGATTCCCACGTGAATCCCTCGTGATTCCCACGTGATTGACACGTGATTCCCACCTAATTCCCAAGTGTTTGACACGTGAATCCCACGTGAGTTCCATGTGATTGACACATGATTGCGACGTGATTCCCACGTGATTGACACATTCCCACGTTTTTCCCCCGTGATTGACACGTGATTCCCACGGGATTCCCACGTGACTCCGTCGTGATTCCCACGTGATTGACACGTGATTCCCACCTAATTCCCACGTGATTGACACGTGATTCCCACCTAATTCCCACGTGATTGACACGTGATTCCCACGTGATTCCCACGTGATTGACACGTGACTCCCCCGTGATTCCCACGTGATTAACACCTGATTCCCACGTGATTTCCACGTGATTACCACGTGATTGACACGTGATTTTCACGTGATTCCCATGTGAATGGCACTTGATTCCCACGTGATTCCCACGTGATTGACACGTGATTTTCACGTGATTCCCACGTGATTCCCACCTGATTGACACGTGATTCCCACGTGATTCCCACGTGATTGACACGTGATTCCCAAGGGATTCCCACGTGATTGCCCAGTGATTCGCACGTGATTGACACCTGATTCCCACGTGATTCCCACGTGATTGACACATTCCCACGTATTTCCCACGTGATTGACACGTGATTCCCACGGGAATCCAACGTGACACCCTCGTGATTCCCACGTGATTGACACGTGATTCCAACCTAATTCACACGTGATTGACACGTGATTCCCACGTCATTCCCACGTGATTCCCACGTAAATGACAAGTGATTCCCACATGATTCCCACGTGATTGACACATTCCCACGTGATTCCCACGTGATTGACACGTGATTCCCACGTGAGTCCCATGTGATTGACACATGATTCCCACGTGATTTACCCGTGAATCCCACGTGATTCCCACGTGATTCTCATGTGATTCCCATGTGATTGACACGTGATTCCCACGTGATTGACAGTTGATTTCCACGGGATTCCCAGGTGACTCCCTCGTGATTCCCACGTGATTGACACGTGATTCCCACCTAATTCCCACGTGCTTGACACGTGATTCCCATGTGATTCCCACGTGATTGACACGTGATTCCTACGTGACTCCCATGTGATTGACACATGATTCCCACGTGTTTCCCACGTGATTCACACGTTCCCACGTGATTCCCACGTGATTGACACGTGATTCCCACGGGATTCCCACGTCAATCCCTCGTGATTCCCACGTGATTGACACGTGATTCCCACCTAATTCCCACGTGTTTGACACGTGATTCCCACGTGAGCCCCATGTGATTGACACATGAATGCGACGTGATTCCCACGTGATTGACACATTCCCACGTTTTTCCCCCGTGATTGACACGTGATTCCCTCGGGATTCCCACGTGACTCCGTCGTGATTCCCACGTGATTGACACGTGATTCCCACCTAATTCCCACGTGATTGACACGTGATTCCCACCTAATTCCCACATGATTGACACGTGATTCCCACCTAATTCCCACGTGATTGACACGTGATTCCCACGTGATTCCCATGTGATTGACACGTGACTCCCCCGTGATTCCCACGTGATTAACACCTGATTCCCACGTGATTTCCACGTGATTACCACGTGATTGTCAACTGATTCCCACTTGATTCTCACATGATTTCCTCGTCATTGACACGTGATTCCAACGTGATTCTCACGTGATTGACAAGTGATTCCCACGTGATTCTCAAGTGACTCCCACGTGATTCCCATGTGATTGACACGTGATTCCCCCGTGATTCCCACATGATTGACACGTGGTTCCCACGTGATTCCCACGTGACTAACACGTTATCCCCACGTGATTAAAACGTGATTCCCCCTTGATTCCCACGTGATTGACACGTGATTCCCACGTGATTCCCACGTGATTGACACGTGATTCCCCCGTGATTCCCACATGATTGACACGTGGTTCCCATGTGATTCCCACGTGATTGACACGTGATTCCCCCGTGATTCCCACATGATTGACACGTGGTTCCCACGTGATTCCGACGTGATTGACACGTTATCCCCACGTGATTAAAACGTGATTCCCCCTTGATTCCCACGTGAATCACACGTGATTCCCACGTGATTCCCACATGATTGACACGTGATTCACAAGTGATTCCCACGTGATTGACACGTGATTAACACGGGATTCCCAGGTGACTCCCTCGTGTTTCCCTCGTGATTGACACGTGATTCCCACCTAATTCCCACGTGATTGACACGTGATTCCCACGTGATTCCCACGTGATTGACATGTGATTCCCACGTGATTCCCACGTGATTGACACGTGATCACGTCGTGATTGCCACGTGATTGACACGTGATTCCCACGTGAGTCCCATGTGATTGACACATGATTCCCACGTGATTCCCACTTGATTGACACATTCCCACGTGATTCCCACGTGATTGACACGTGATTCCCACGGGATTCCCACGTGACTCCCTCGTGATTTCCACGTGAATGACACGTGATTCCCACCTAATTACCCTGTGTTTGACAAGTGATTCACACGTGATTCCCACGTGATTGACACGTGATTCCCACCTTATTCCCACGTGATTGACACGCGATTTCCACGTGATTCCCAGGTAATTGACACATTCCGACGTGATTCCCACGTGATTGACACGTGATTCCCATGGGATTCACACGTGACTCCCTCGTGATTCCCACATGATTGACACGTGATTCCCACCTAATTCCCACGTGTTTGACACGTGATTCCCACCTGATTCTCACGTGACTCCCACGTGATTGGCACGTGATTCCCACGGGATTCCCACGTGATTCCCTCGTGATTCCCACGTGATTGACACGTGATTCCCACCTAATTCCCACGTGTTTGACACGTGATTCCCACGTGATTCCCACGTGATTGACACATTCCCACGTGATTCCCACGTGATTGACACGTGATTCCCAAGGGATTCTCACGTGACTCCCTCATGATTCCCACGTGATTGACACGTGATTCCCACTTGATTTACACGTGATTCCCACGGTATTCCCATGTGACTCCCTCGTGATTCCCACGTGATTTACACGTGATTCCAACCTAATTCCCACGTGATTGACATGTGATTCCCTCGTGATTCCAACCTAATTACCACGTGATTGACACGTGATTCCCACGTGATTCCCACGAGATTGACACGTGATTCCCACGTGATTCCCACGTGATTGACACGTGATTCCCTCGTGATTGCCACGTGACTGACACGTGATTCCCACGTGAGTCCCATGTGATTGACACATGATTCCCACGTGATTTACACGTGATTACCACGTGATTCCCACGTGATTCTCACGTGATTCCCCTGTGATTGACACGTGATTCCCACGTGATTGACAGGTGACTCCCACGGGATTCCAACGTGACTCCCTCGTGATTCCCACGTGATTGATACGTGATTTCCACCTAATTCCCACGTGATTGCCATGTGATTCCCACGTGATTCCCACGTGATTGACACATTCCCACGTGATTCCCACGTGATTGACACGTGACTCCCACGAGATTCCCACGTGACTCCCTCGTGATTCCCACGTGATTTACACGTGATTACCCCGTGATTCCCACGTGATTCTCACGTGATTCCCCTGTGATTGACACGTGATTCCCACGTGATTGACAGGTGACTCCCACGGGATTCCCACGTGACTCCCTCGTGATTCCCACGTGATTGACACGTGATTCCCACCTTATTCCCACGTGATTGACACGTGATTCCCAGGTGATTCCCACGTAATTGACACATTCCCACGTGATTCCCACGTGATTGACACGTGATTCCCACGGGATTCCCACGTGACTCCCTCGTGATTCCCACGTGATTGACACGTGATTCCCACCTAATTAACAAGTGGTTGACACGTGATTCCCACCTGATTCCCACGTGATTGACACATTCCCACGTGATTCCCACGTGATTGACACGTGATTCCCACGGGATTCCCAGGTGACTCCCTCGTGTTTCCCTCGTGATTGACACGTGATACCCACCTAATTCCCACGTGATTGACACGTGATTCCCACGTGATTCCCACGTGATTGACACGTTATTCCCACGTGATTCCCACGTGATTGACACGTAATTCCCTCGTGATTGCCACGTGATTGCCACGTGATTCCCACGTGAGTTCCATGTGATTGACACATGATTCCCACGTAAATGACAAGTGATTCCCACATGATTCCCACGTGATTGATACATTCCCACGTGATTCCCACGTGATTGACACGTGATCCCACGTGAGTCCCATGTGATTTACACATGATTCCCACGTGATTTACACGTGATTCCCACGTGATTCCCACGTGATTCTCACGTGATTCCAATGTGATTGACACGTGATTCCCACGTGATTGACAGGTGATTCCCACGGGATTCCCATGTGACTCCCTCGTGAGTCCCACGTGATTGACAGGGGATTCCCACCTAATTCCCACGTGATTGACACGTGATTCCCACGTGATTCCCACGTGATTGACACATTTCCACGTGATTCCCCCTTGATTGACACGTGATTCCCAAGGGATTCCCACATGACTCCCTCGTGATTCCCACGTGATTGACACGTGGTTCCCACCTAATTTCCACGTGATTGACACGTGATTCCCACGTGATTCCCACGTGATTGACACGTGATTCCCTCGTGATTGCCAAGTGATTGACACATGATTCCCACGTGAGTCCCATGTGATTGACACATGATTCCAACGTGATTCCCACGTGAGTCCCATGTGATTGACACATGATTCTCACGTGATTTACACGTGATTCCCACGTGATTCCCATGTGATTCTCACGTGATTGCCATGTGATTGACCCGTGATTCCCACGTGATTGCCACGTGATTCCCACGTGATTCCCACGTGATTGACACATTCCCACGTGATTCCCACGTGATTGACACGTGATTCCCACGGGATTCCCACGTGACTCCCTCGTGATTCCCACGTGATTAACACGTGATTCCCACGTGATTCCCACGTGATTGACACCTTCCCACGTGATTCCCACGTGATTGACACGTGATTCCCACGGGATTTCAACGTGACTCCCTCGTGATTCCCACGTGATTGACACGTGATTCCCACCTAATTCCCACGTGATTGACACGTGATTCCCACGTGATTCCCACGTGATTGACACGTGATTCCCACGGGATTCCCACGTGACTCCCTCGTGATTCCCACGTTATTGACACGTGATTCCAACCTAATTCCCCCGTGATTGACACGTGATTCCCATGTCATACCCACGTGATTCCCACGTAAATGACAAGTGATTCCCACATGATTCCCACGTGATTGACACATTCCCACGTGATACCCACGTGACTGACACGTGATTCCCACTTGATTGACACGTGATTCCCACGTGATTCCCACGTGATTCCCACGTGATTTCCATGTGATTGCCATGTGATTGACACGTGATTCCCACGTGATACCCACGTGATTGACACGTGATTCCCACTTGATTGACACGTGATTCCCACGTGATTCCCACGAGATTCCCATGTGATTCCCATGTGATTGCCACGTGATTGACACGTGATTCCCACGTGATTCCCCCGTGATTGATACGTGATTCCCACGTGAGTCCCATGTGATTGACACATGATTCCCACGTGATTTACACGTGATTCCCACGTGATTCCCACGTGATTCTCACGTGACTCCCATGTGATTGACACGTGATTCCCACGTGATTGACAGGTGATTTCCACGGGATTCCCACGTGACTCCCTCGTGATTCCCATGTGATTGACACGTGATTCCCACCTAATTCCCACGTGATTGACACGTGATTCCCACGTGATTCCCACGTGATTGACACATTGCCACGTGATTCCCCCTTGATTGACACGTGATTCCCAAGGGATTCCCATGTGACTCCCTCGTGACTCCCACGTGATTGACACGTGATTTCCACCTAATTCCCACGTGATTGACACGTGATTCCCACGTGATTCCCACGTGATTGACACGTGATTCCCACGTGATTGACACGTGATTCCCTCGTGATTGCCACCTGATTGACACAGGATTCCCACGTGAGTCCCATGTGATTGACACATGATTCCCACGTGATTCCCAGGTGATTCTCACGTGATTCCCATGTGATTGACACGTGATTCCCACGTGATTGACAGGTGATTCCCACAGGATTCCCACGTGACTCCGTCGTGATTCCCACGTGATTGACAAGTATTCCCACCTAATTCCGACGTGATTGACACGTGATTCCCACGTGATTGACACATTCCCACGTGATTCCCACGTGATTGACACGTGATTCCCACGGGATTCCCACGTGATTAACACGTGATTCCCACGTGATTCCCACGTGATTGACACGTGATTCCCACCTAATTCCCACGTGATTGACACGTGATTCCCACGTGATTCTCACGTGATTGACACATTCCCACGTGATTCCCACGTGATTGGCACATGATTCCCACGGGATTCCCTCATGATTCCCTCGTGATTCCCACGTGATTGACACGTGATTCCCACCTAATTCCCACGTGTTTGACATGTGATTCCCACGTGATTCCCACGTGATTGACACATTCTCACGTGATTCCCACGTAATTGAAACGTGATTCCCACGGGATTCCCACGTGACTCCCTCGTGATTCCCACGTGATTGACACGTGATTCCAACCTAATTTCCACGTGATTGACACGTGATTTCCACGTGATATTCACGTGATTGACACGTGATTCCCACGTGAGTCCCATGTGATTGACACATGATTCCCACGTGATTTACACGTGATTCCCACGGGATTCCCACGTGACTCCCTCGTGATTCCCACGTGATTGACACATGATTCCAACCTAATTCCCACGTGATTGACATGTTACTCCCTCGTGATTGCCACGTGATTGACACGTGACTCCAACCTAATTCCCACGTGATTGACACGTGATTCCCTCGTGATTCCCACGTGATTCTCACGTGATTCCAACGTGATTGACACGTGATTCTCTCGTGATTCCCACGTGATTGACACGTGATTCCCCCGTAATTCCCACGTGATTTACAGGTGATTCCCTCGTGATTCCCACGTGATTGACACGTGATTCCCACGTGATTGACACTTGATTCCCACCTGATTCGCACGTGATTGACACGTGATTCCCTCGTGATTTCCATGTGATTGACACCTGATTCCCACGTGAGTCCCACGTGATTGACACATGATTCCCACGTGATTTCCACGTGATTTACACGTGATTCCAACGTGCTTCCCCCGTGATTCCCATGTGATTGACAGGTTATTCCTACGTCATTTTCACGTGATTGACACGTGATTCCCGCATCATTCCCCCATGATACCCACGTAAATGACAAGTGATTCCCACATGATTCCCACGTGATTGACACATTCCCACGTGATTCCCACGTGATTGACACGTGATTCACACGGGATTCCCACGTGACTCCCTCGTGATTTCCACGTGATTGACACGTGATTCCCACGTCATACCCACGTGGTTCCCACGTAAATGACAAGTGATTCCCACATGATTCCCACGTGATTAACACATTCCCACGTGATTCCCACGTGATTGACACGTGATTCCCACGTGAGTCCCATGTGATTGACACATGATTCCCACGTGATTTACAAGTGATTCCCACGTGATTCCCACGTGATTCTCACGTGATTCCCATGTGATTGACACGTGATTCCCACGTGATTGACAGGTGATTCCCACGGGATTCCCACGTGACTCCCTCGTGATTCCCACCTGATTGACACGTGATCCCCACGTGATTCCCACGTGATTGACACATTGCCTCGTGATTCCCCCTTGATTGACTCGTGATTCCCAAGGGATTCCCACGTGACTCCCTCGTGACTCCCACGTGATTGACACGTGATTCCCACCTAATTCCCACGTGATTGACACGTGATTCCCACGTGATTCCCACGTGATTGACACGTGATTCCCACGTGATTCCCACGTGATTGACACGTGATTCCCTCGTGATTGCCACGTGATTGACACATGATTCCCATGTGAGTCCCATGTGATTGATACATGATTCTCACGTGATTCCCACGTGAGTCCCATATGATTGACACGTGATTCCCACCTAATTCCCACGTGATTGACACGTGATTCCCACGTGATTCTCACGTGATTGACACATTCCCACGTGATTCCCACGTGATTGGCACATGATTCCCACGGGATTCCCTCATGATTCCCTCGTGATTCCCACGTGATTGACACGTGATTCCCACCTAATTCCCACGTGTTTGACATGTGATTCCCACGTGATTCCCACGTGATTGACACATTCCCACGTGATTCCCACGTAATTGAAACGTGATTCCCACGGGATTCCCACGTGACTCCCTCGTGATTCCCACGTGATTGACACGTGATTCCAACCTAATTTCCACGTGATTGACACGTGATTTCCACGTGATATTCACGTGATTGACACGTGATTCCCACGTGAGTCCCATGTGATTGACACATGATTCCCACGTGATTTACACGTGATTCCCACGGGATTCCCACGTGACTCCCTCGTGATTCCCACGTGATTGACACATGATTCCAACCTAATTCCCACGTGATTGACATGTTACTCCCTCGTGATTGCCACGTGATTGACACGTGACTCCAACCTAATTCCCACGTGATTGACACGTGATTCCCTCGTGATTCCCACGTGATTCTCACGTGATTCCAACGTGATTGACACGTGATTCTCTCGTGATTCCCACGTGATTGACACGTGATTCCCCCATAATTCCCACGTGATTTACAGGTGATTCCCTCGTGATTCCCACGTGATTGACACGTGATTCCCACGTGATTGACACTTGATTCCCACCTGATTCGCACGTGATTGACACGTGATTCCCTCGTGATTTCCATGTGATTGACACCTGATTCCCACGTGAGTCCCACGTGATTGACACATGATTCCCACGTGATTTCCACGTGATTTACACGTGATTCCAACGTGCTTCCCCCGTGATTCCCATGTGATTGACAGGTTATTCCTACGTCATTTTCACGTGATTGACACGTGATTCCCGCATCATTCCCCCATGATACCCACGTAAATGACAAGTGATTCCCACATGATTCCCACGTGATTGACACATTCCCACGTGATTCCCACGTGATTGACACGTGATTCACACGGGATTCCCACGTGACTCCCTCGTGATTTCCACGTGATTGACACGTGATTCCCACGTCATACCCACGTGGTTCCCACGTAAATGACAAGTGATTCCCACATGATTCCCACGTGATTAACACATTCCCACGTGATTCCCACGTGATTGACACGTGATTCCCACGTGAGTCCCATGTGATTGACACATGATTCCCACGTGATTTACAAGTGATTCCCACGTGATTCCCACGTGATTCTCACGTGATTCCCATGTGATTGACACGTGATTCCCACGTGATTGACAGGTGATTCCCACGGGATTCCCACGTGACTCCCTCGTGATTCCCACCTGATTGACACGTGATCCCCACGTGATTCCCACGTGATTGACACATTGCCTCGTGATTCCCCCTTGATTGACTCGTGATTCCCAAGGGATTCCCACGTGACTCCCTCGTGACTCCCACGTGATTGACACGTGATTCCCACCTAATTCCCACGTGATTGACACGTGATTCCCACGTGATTCCCACGTGATTGACACGTGATTCCCACGTGATTCCCACGTGATTGACACGTGATTCCCTCGTGATTGCCACGTGATTGACACATGATTCCCATGTGAGTCCCATGTGATTGATACATGATTCTCACGTGATTCCCACGTGAGTCCCATATGATTGACACATGATTCCCACGTGATTCTCACGTGATTCCCACGTGATTCTCACGTGATTCCCATGTGATTGACACGTGATTCCCACGTGATTGACAGGTGATTCCCACAGGATTCCCACGTGACTCCGTCGTGATTCCCACCTGATTGACAAGTATTCCCACCTAATTCCCAAGTGATTGACACTGATTCCCACGTGATTGACACATTCCCACGTGATTCCCTCGTGATTGACACGTGATTTCCACGGGATTTCCACGTGATTAACACGTGATTCCCCTGTGACTGACACGTGATTCCCACGAGATTCCCACATGGTTCCTCGTGATTGACACTTGATTCGCACGTGATTCCCACGGGATTGACATGTGATTCCCACGTGATTCCCACGTGATTGACACGTGATTCCCTCGTGATTGCCACGTGATTGACACATGATTCCTACGTGAGTCCCATGTGATTGACACATGATTCTCACGTGATTCCCACATGATTCCCACGTGATTGACACATTCCCACGTGATTCCCACGTGATTGACACGTGATTCACACGGGATGCCCACGTGACTCCCTCATGATTTCCACGTGATTGACACGTGATTCCCACGTCATTCCCACGTGATTCCCCCGTAAATGACAAGTGATTCCCACATGATTCCCACGTGATTGACACATTCCCACGTGATTCCCACGTGATTGACACGTGATTCCCATGTGAGTCCCATGTGATTGACACATGATTCCCACGTGATTTACACGTGATTCCCACGTGATTCCCACGTGATTCTCACGTGATTCCCATGTGATTGACACGTGATTCCCACGTGATTGACAGGTGATTCCCACGGGATTCCCACGTGACTCCCTCGTGATTCCCACGTGATTGACACGTGATTCCCACCTAATTCCCACGTGATTGACACGTGATTCCCACGTGTTTCCCACGTGATTGACACATTCCCACGTTTTTCCCCCTTGATTGACACGTGATTCCCAAGGGATTCCCACGTGACTCCCTCGTGAATCCCACGTGATTGACACGTGATTCCCACCTAATTCCCACGTGATTGACACGTGATTCCCACGTGATTCCCACGTGATTGACACGTGATTCACACGTGATTCTCACGTGATTGACACATTCCCACGTGATTCCCACGTGATTGGCTCATGATTCCCACGGGATTCCCACATGATTCCCTCGTGATTCCCACGTGATTGACACGTGATTCCCACCTAATTCCAACGTGTTTGACATGTGATTCCCACGTGATTCCCACGTGATTGACACATTCCCACGTGATTCCCACGTATATAACAAGTGATTCCCACATGATTCACACGTGATTGACATATTCCCACGTGATTCCCACGTGATTGACACGTGATTCCCACATGAGTCCCATGTGATTGACACATGATTCCCACGTGATTTACACGTGATTCCCACGTGATTCTCACGTGATTCCCATGTGATTGACACGTGATTCCCACGTGATTGACAGGTGATTCCCACGGGATTCCCACGTGACTCCCTCGTGATTCCCACGTGATTGATACGTGATTCCCACCTAATTCCCACGTGATTGACACGTGATTCCCACGTGATTCCCACGTGATTGACACATTGCCACGTGATTCCCCCGTGATTGACACGTGATTCCCAAGGGATTCCAATGTGACTCCCTCGTGACTCCCACATGATTGACACGTGATTCCCACCTAATTCCCACGTGATTGTCACGTGATTCCCACGTGATTCCCACGTGATTGACACGTGATTCCCACGTGATTCCCACGTGATTAACACGTTATTCCCTCGTGATTGCCACGTGATTGACACAGGATTCCCACGTGAGTCCCATGTGATTGACACATGATTCCCACGTGATTCCCACGTGATTCCACGTGATTCCCACGTGATTCTCACTTGATTCCCATGTGATTGACACGTGATTCCCACGTGATTGACAGGTGATTCCCACAGGATTCCCACGTGACTCCGTCGTGATTCCCACGTGATTGACAAGTATTCCCACCTAATTCCCACGTGATTAACTCATTCCCACGTGATTCCCACGTGATTGACACGTGATTCCCACGGGATTCCCACGTGATTAACACGTGATTCCCACGTGATTCCCACGTGATTGACACGTGATTCCCACCTAATTCCCACGTGATTGACACGTGATTCCCACGTGATTCTCACGTGATTGACACATTCCCACGTTATTCCCACGTGATTGGCACATGATTCCCACGGGATTCCCTCATGATTCCCTCGTGATTCCCACGTGATTGACACGTGATTCCCACCTAATTCCCACGTGTTTGACATGTGATTCCCACGTGATTCCCACGTGATTGACACATTCCCACGTTATTCCCACGTAATTGACACGTGATTCCCACGGGATTCCCTCGTGACTCCCTCGTGATTCCCACGTGATTGACACGTGATTCCAACCTAATTTCCACGTGATTGACACGTGATTTCCACGTGATATTCACGTGATTGACACGTGATTCCCACGTGAGTCCCATGTGATTGACACATGATTCCCACGTGATTTACACGTGATTCCCACGGGATTCCCACGTGACTCCCTCGTGATTCCCACGTGATTGACACATGATTCCAACCTAATTCCCACGTGATTGACATGTTACTCCCTCGTGATTGCCACGTGATTGACACGTGACTCCAACCTAATTCCCACGTGATTGACACGTGATTCCCTCGTGATTCCCACGTGATTCTCACGTGATTCCAACGTGATTGACACGTGATTCCCTCGTGATTCCCACGTGATTGACACGTGATTCCCCCGTAATTCCCACGTGATTTACAGGTGATTCCCTCGTGATTCCCACGTGATTGACACGTGATTCCCACGTGATTGACACTTGATTCCCACCTGATTCGCACGTGATTGACACGTGATTCCCTCGTGATTTCCATGTGATTGACACCTGATTCCCATGTGAGTCCCACGTGATTGACACATGATTCCCACGTGATTTCCACGTGATTTACACGTGATTCCCACGTGCTTCCCCCGTGATTCCCATGTGATTGACAGGTTATTCCTACGTGATTTTCACGTGATTGACACGTGATTCCCGCATCATTCCCCCATGATACCCACGTAAATGACAAGTGATTCCCACATGATTCCCACGTGATTGACACATTCCCACGTGATTCCCACGTGATTGACACGTGATTCACACGGGATTCCCACGTGACTCCCTCGTGATTTCCACGTGATTGACACGTGATTCCCACGTCATACCCACGTGATTCCCACGTAAATGACAAGTGATTCCCACATGATTCCCACGTGATTAACACATTCCCACGTGATTCCCACGTGATTGACACGTGATTCCCACGTGAGTCCCATGTGATTGACACATGATTCCCACGTGATTTACAAGTGATTCCCACGTGATTCCCTCGTGATTCTCACGTGATTCCCATGTGATTGACACGTGATTCCCACGTGATTGACAGTTGATTCCCACGGGATTCCCACGTGACTCCCTCGTGATTCCCAACTGATTGACACGTGATCCCCACGTGATTCCCACGTGATTGACACATTGCCCCGTGATTCCCCCTTGATTGACTCGTGATTCCCAAGGGATTCCCACGTGACTCCCTCGTGACTCCCACGTGATTGACACGTGATTCCCACCTAATTCCCACGTGATTGACACGTGATTCCCACGTGATTCCCACTTGATTGACACGTGATTCCCACGTGATTCCCACATGATTGACACGTGATTCCCTCGTGATTGCCACGTGATTGACACATGATTCCCATGTGAGTCCCATGTGATTGATACATGATTCTCACGTGATTCCCACGTGAGTCCCATGTGATTGACACATGATTCCCACGTGATTCTCACGTGATTCCCACGTGATTCTCACGTGATTCCCATGTGATTGACACGTGATTCCCACGTGATTGACACGTGATTCACACGGGATTCCCACGTGACTCCCTCATGATTTCCACGTGATTGACACGTGATTCCCTCGTCATTCCCACGTGATTCCCCCGTAAATGACAAGTGATTCCCACATGATTCCCACGTGGTTGACACATTCCCACGTGATTCCCACGTGATTGACACGTGATTCCCATGTGAGTCCCATGTGATTGACACATGATTCCCACGTGATTTACACGTGATTCCCACGTGATTCCCACGTGATTCTCACGTGATTCCCATGTGATTGACACGTGATTCCCACGTGATTGGCAGGTGATTCCCACGCGATTCCCACGTGACTCCCTCGTGATTCCCACGTGATTGACACGTGATTCCCACCTAATTCCCACGTGAGTGACACGTGATTCCCACGTGATTCCCACGTGATTGACACATTCCCACGTTTTTCCCCCTTGATTGACACGTGATTCCCAAGGGATTCCCACGTGACTCCCTCGTGACTCCCACGTGACTGACACGTGATTCCCACCTAATTCCCACGTGATTGACACGTGATTCCCACGTGATTGACACGTGATTTCCACGGGATTTCCACGTGATTAACACGTGATTCCCCCGTGATTGACACGTCATTCCCACGTGATTCCTACATGGTTCCTCGTGATTGACACTTGATTCGCACGTGATTCCCACGGGATTGACACGTGATTCCCACGTGATTGACACATTCCCACGTTTTCCCCCTTGATTGACACGTGATTCCCACGGGATTCCCACGTGACTCCCTCGTGATTCCCACGTGATTGACACGTGATTCCCACCTAATTCCCACGTGTTTGACACGTGATTCCCACGTGAGTCCCATGTGATTGACACATTCCCACGTGATTACCACGTGATTGACAAGTGATTCCCTCGGGATTCCCACGTGACTCCCTTGTGATTCCCACGTGATTGACACGTGATTGCCACGTGTTTCCCACGTGATTGACACATTCCCACGTGATTCCCACGTGATTGACACGTGATTCCCACGGGATTCCCACGTGACTCCCTCGTGATCCCCACGTGATTGACACGTGATACCCACGGGATTCCCACGTGACACCCACCTAATTCCCACGTGTTTGACACGTGATTCCCATGTGGTTCCCACGTGATTGACACATTCCCACGTGATTCCCACGTGATTGACACGTGATTCCCACGGGATTCCCACGTGACTCCCTCGTGATTCCCACGTGATTGACACGTGATTCCAACCTAGTTCCCACGTGATTGACATGTGACTCCCTCGTGATTGCCACGTGATTGACACGTGATTCAAACCTAATTCCCACGTGATTGACACGTCATTCCCTCGTGATTCCCACGTGATTCTCAAGTGATTCCAACGTGATTGACACGTGATTCCCAACTAATTCCCACGTGATTGACACGTGATTCCCACGTGCTTCCCACGTGATTCCCATGTGATTGACAGGTGATTCTCACGTGATTCCCACGTGATTGACACGTGATTCCCACGTGAGTCCCATGTGATTGACACATGATTCCCACGTGATTTACAAGTGATTCCCACGTGATTCCCTCGTGATTCTCACGTGATTCCCATGTGATTGACACGTGATTCCCACGTGATTGACAGTTGATTCCCACGGGATTCCCACGTGACTCCCTCGTGATTCCCAACTGATTGACACGTGATCCCCACGTGATTCCCACGTGATTGACACATTGCCTCGTGATTCCCCCTTGATTGACTCGTGATTCCCAAGGGATTCCCACGTGACTCCCTCGTGACTCCCACGTGATTGACACGTGATTCCCACCTAATTCCCACGTGATTGACACGTGATTCCCACGTGATTCCCACTTGATTGACACGTGATTCCCACGTGATTCCCACATGATTGACACGTGATTCCCTCGTGATTGCCACGTGATTGACACATGATTCCCATGTGAGTCCCATGTGATTGATACATGATTCTCACGTGATTCCCACGTGAGTCCCATGTGATTGACACATGATTCCCACGTGATTCTCACGTGATTCCCACGTGATTCTCACGTGATTCCCATGTGATTGACACGTGATTCCCACGTGATTGACACGTGATTCACACGGGATTCCCACGTGACTCCCTCATGATTTCCACGTGATTGACACGTGATTCCCTCGTTATTCCCACGTGATTCCCCCGTAAATGACAAGTGATTCCCACATGATTCCCACGTGGTTGACACATTCCCACGTGATTCCCACGTGATTGACACGTGATTCCCATGTGAGTCCCATGTGATTGACACATGATTCCCACGTGATTTACACGTGATTCCCACGTGATTCCCACGTGATTCTCACGTGATTCCCATGTGATTGACACGTGATTCCCACGTGATTGGCAGGTGATTCCCACGCGATTCCCACGTGACTCCCTCGTGATTCCCACGTGATTGACACGTGATTCCCACCTAATTCCCACGTGAGTGACACGTGATTCCCACGTGATTCCCACGTGATTGACACATTCCCACGTTTTTCCCCCTTGATTGACACGTGATTCCCAAGGGATTCCCACGTGACTCCCTCGTGACTCCCACGTGACTGACACGTGATTCCCACCTAATTCCCACGTGATTGACACGTGATTCCCACGTGATTGACACGTGATTTCCACGGGATTTCCACGTGATTAACACGTGATTCCCCCGTGATTGACACGTCATTCCCACGTGATTCCTACATGGTTCCTCGTGATTGACACTTGATTCGCACGTGATTCCCACGGGATTGACACGTGATTCCCACGTGATTGACACATTCCCACGTTTTCACCCTTGATTGACACGTGATTCCCACGGGATTCCCACGTGACTCCCTCGTGATTCCCACGTGATTGACACGTGATTCCCACCTAATTCCCACGTGTTTGACACGTGATTCCCACGTGAGTCCCATGTGATTGACACATTCCCACGTGATTACCACGTGATTGACAAGTGATTCCCTCGGGATTCCCACGTGACTCCCTTGTGATTCCCACGTGATTGACACGTGATTGCCACGTGATTCCCACGTGATTGACACATTCCCACGTGATTCCCACGTGATTGACACGAGATTCCCACGGGATTCCCACGTGACTCCCTCGTGATCCCCACGTGATTGACACGTGATACCCACGGGATTCCCACGTGACACCCACCTAATTCCCACGTGTTTGACACGTGATTCCCATGTGGTTCCCACGTGATTGACACATTCCCACGTGATTCCCACGTGATTGACACGTGATTCCCACGGGATTCCCACGTGACTCCCTCGTGATTCCCACGTGATTGACACGTGATTCCAACCTAGTTCCCACGTGATTGACATGTGACTCCCTCGTGATTGCCACGTGATTGACACGTGATTCAAACCTAATTCCCACGTGATTGACACGTCATTCCCTCGTGATTCCCACGTGATTCTCAAGTGATTCCAACGTGATTGACACGTGATTCCCAACTAATTCCCACGTGATTGACACGTGATTCCCACGTGCTTCCCACGTGATTCCCATGTGATTGACAGGTGATTCCCACGTGATTCCCACGTGATTGACACGTGATTCCCACCTGATTCGCACGTGATTGACACGTGATTTCCTCGTCATTCCCACGTGATTGACACGTGATTCCCACGTGAGTCCCACGTGATTGACACGTGATTCCCACGTGATTCCCATGTGATTGACAGGTGATTCCCACCTGATTCCCACGTGATTGACACGTGATTCCCACGTGATTCCCACGTGATTCCCATGTGATTGACAGGTGATTCCCACGTGATTCCCACGTGATTGACACGTGATTCCCATGTGATTGACACGTGATTCCCACCTGATTCGCACGTGATTGACACGTGATTCCCTCGTCATTCCCACGTTATTGACACGTGATTCCCACGTGATTTCCACGTGATTTACACGTGATTCCCACGTGCTTCCCACGTGATTCCCATGTGATTGACAGGTGATTCCCACGTGATTCCCACGTGATTGACACGTGATTCCCACGTGATTCCCATGTGATTGACAGGTGATTCCCACGTGATTCCCACGTGATTGACAAGTGATTCCCACGGGATTCCCACGTGACTCCCTCGTGATTCCCACGTGATTGACACGTGATTCCCACCTAATTCCCACGTGATTGACACGTGATTCCCACGTGATTCCCACGTGATTGACACGTGATTCCCACGTGAGTCCCATGTGATTGACACATGATTCCCACGTGATTTACACGTGACTCCCTCGTGATTCCCACGTGATTGACACGTGATTCCCACGTGATTCCCACGTGATTGACAAGTGATTCCCACGGGATTCCCACGTGACTCCCTCGTGATTCCCACGTGATTGACACGTGATTCCCACCTAATTCCCACGTGATTGACACGTGATTCCCACGTGATTCCCACGTGATTGACACATTCACACGTTATTCCCCCTTGATTGACACGTGATTCCCAAGGGATTCCCACGTGACTCCCTCGTGACAGCCACGTGATTGACACGTGATTCCCACCTAATTCCCACGTGATTGACACGTAATTCCCATGTGATTCCCACGTGATTGACACATTCACACGTGATTCCCCCTTGATTGACACGTGATTCCCAAGGGATTCCCACGTGACTCCCTCGTGTTTCCCACGTGATTGACACGTGATTCCCACGTGATTCCCACGTGATTGACACGTGATTCCCTCGTGATTGCCACGTGATTGACACATGATTCCCACGTGAGTCCCATGTGATTGACACATGATTCTCACGTGATTCACACGTGAGTCCCATGTGATTGACACATGATTCCCACGTGATTTACACGTCATTCCCAAGTGATTCCCACGTGATTCCCATGTGATTGACACGTGATTCCCACGTGATTGACACGTGATTCCCACCTAATTCCCACGTGATTGACACGTGATTCTCATGTGATTGACACATACCCACGTGATTACCACATGATTGACACGTGATTCCCACGGGATTCCCACGTGACTCCCTCGTGATTCCCACGTGATTGACAAGTGATTCCCACCTTATCCCCACGTGATTGACACGTGATTCCCACGTGATTCCCACGTGATTGACACGTGATTCCCACGGGATTCCCACGTGACTCCCTCGTGATTCCCACGTGATTGACACGTGATTCCCACCTAATTCCAACGTGTTTGACACGTGATTCACACCTGATTCCCACGTGATTGACACATTCCCAAGTGATTCCCACGTGATTGACACGTGATACCCATGGGATTCCCACGTGAGTCCCTCATGATTCCCACGTGATTGACACGTGATTCCCACGTGATTCGCACGTGATTGACACATTCCCACGTGATTCCCACGTGATTGACACGTGATTCCCACGGGATTTCTACGTGACTCACTTGTGATTCCCACGTGATTGACACGTGATTCCCGCGGGATTCCCACGTGACTCCCTCATGATTCCCACGTGATTGACACGTGATTCCCACGTGATTCGCACGTGATTGACACATTCCCACGTGATTCCCACGTGATTGACACGTGATTCCCCCGGGATTTCTACGTGACTCACTTGTGATTCCCACGTGATTGACACGTGATTCCCACGGGATTCCCACGTGACTCCCTCATGATTCCCACGTGATTGACACGTGATTGCCACGTGATTCGCACGTGATTGACACATTCCCACGTGATTCCCACGTGATTGTCACGTGATTCCCACGGGATTCCCACGTGACTCCCTCATGATTCCCACGTGATTGACACGTGATTCCCACGTGATTCGCACGTGATTGACACATTCCCACGTGATTCCCAGGTGATTGACACGTGATTCCCCCGGGATTTCTACGTGACTCACTTGTGATTTCCACGTGATTGACACGTGATTCCCACCTAATTCCCACGTGTTTGACACGTGATTCCCACCTGAATCCCACGTGATTGACACATTCCCACGTGATTCCCACGTGATTGACACGTGATTCCCACGGGATTCCCACATGACTCCCTCATGATTCCCACGTGATTGACACGTGATTCCCACGTGATTCGCACGTGATTGACACATTCCCACGTGATTCCCACGTGATTGACACGTGATTCCCACGGGATTTCTACGTGACTCACTTGTGATTCCCACGTGATTGACACGTGATTCCCACCTAATTCCCACGTAATTGACAAGTGATTCCCACGTGATTCTCACGTGATTGACACATTCCAACGTGATTCCCACGTGATTGACACGTGATTCCCACGGGATTCCCACGTGACTCCCTCATGATTCCCACATGATTGACACGTGATTCCCACGTGATTCGCACGTGATTGAAACATTCCCACGTCATTCCCACGTGATTGACACGTGATTCCCACGGGATTTCTACGTGACTCACTTGTGATTCCCACGAGATTGAAACGTGATTCCCACCTAATTCCCACGTGTTTGACACGTGATTCCCACCTGATTCCCACGTGATTGACACATTCTCTCGTGATTCCCACGTGATTGACACGTGATTCCCACGGGATTCCCACGTGACTCCCTCGTGATTCCCACGTGACTCCCTCGTGATTCCCACGTGATTAACACGTGATTCCCACGTGATTCCCACGTGTTTGACACCTTCCCACGTGATTCCCACATGATTGACACGTGATTCCCACGGGATTTCAACGTGACTCCCTCGTGATTCCCACGTGATTGACACGTGATTCCCACCTAATTCCCACGAGATTGACACGTGATTCCCACGTGATTCCCACGTGATTGACACATTCCCATGTGATTCCCACGTGATTGTCACCTGATTCCCACGGGATTCCCACGTGACTCCCTCGTGATTACACGTGTTTGACACGTGATTCCCACATGATTAAAACGTGATTCCCCTTGATTTCCAAGTGATTGACACCTGATTTCCACGTGATTCCCACCTGATTGACACGTCATTCCCACGTGATTCCCTCGAGATTTCCACATAATTCCCACGTGATTGACACGTGATTCCCACGTGATTAAAACGTGATTTCCCCTTTGTTCCCACGTGATTGACACGTGATTCCCAAGGGATTCCCCCGTGACTCCCTCGTGATTCCCACGTGATTGACACGTGATTCCCACCTAATTCCCACGTGATTGACACGTGATTCCCACGGGATTCCCACGTGACTGACACATTCCCACCTGATTCCCACGTGATTCACAGGTGATTCCCACGGGATTCCCACGTGACTCCCTCGTGATTATCACGTGATTGACACGTGATTCCCACCTAATTCCCACGTGATTGACACGTGATTCCCACGTGATTCCCACGTGATTCCTCGTGATTGACACTTGATTCGCACGTGATTCCCACGGGATTGACACGTGATTCCCACATGATTCCAACGTAATTACCACGTGATTCGAACTTGACTCTCACGTGATTCCCACGTGATTGACACGTGATTCCCTCGTGATTCCCACGTGATTGACACGTCATTCCCATGTGATTCCCACGTGATTGACACGTGATTCCCACGTGATTCCCACGTGATTCTTACGATATCGACACGTGATTCCCACGTGATTCCCACGTGAGTCCCATGTGATTGACACATGATTCCCACGTGATTTACACGTGATTCCCACGGTATTCCCACGTGACTCCCTCGTGATTCCCACGTGATTGACACTTGATTCCAACCTAATTCCCACGTGATTGACATGTGACTCTCTCGTGATTGCCACGTGATTGACACATGATTCCAACCTAATTCCCACGTGATTGACACGTGATTCCCTCGTGATTCCCACGTGATTCTCACTTGATTCCTACGTGATTGACACGTGATTTCTGCCTAATTCCCACGTGATTGACACGTGATTCTCACGTGATTCCCACGTGATTGACACATTCCCACGTGATTACCACGTGATTGACACGTGATTCCCACGGGATTCCCACGTGATTGCCCCGTGATTCGCACGTGATTGACACCTGATTCCCACGTGATTCCCACGTGATTGACACATTCCCACGTATTTCCCACGTGATTGACACGTGATTCCCACGGGAATCCAACGTGACACCCTCGTGATTCCCACGTGATTGACACGTGATTCCAACCTAATTCACACGTGATTGACACGTGATTCCCACGTCATTCCCACGTGATTCCCACGTAAATGACAAGTGATTCCCACATGATTCCCACGTGATTGACACATTCCCACGTGATTCCCACGTGATTGACACGTGATTCCCACGTGAGTCCCATGTGATTGACACATGATTCCCACGTGATTTACCCGTGAATCCCACGTGATTCCCACGTGATTCTCATGTGATTCCCATGTGATTGACACGTGATTCCCACGTGATTGACAGTTGATTTCCACGGGATTCCCAGGTGACTCCCTCGTGATTCCCACGTGATTGACACGTGATTCCCACCTAATTCCCACGTGCTTGACACGTGATTCCCACGTGATTGACACGTGATTCCTACGTGACTCCCATGTGATTGACACATGATTCCCACGTGTTACCCACGTGATTCACACATTCCCACGTGATTCCCACGTGATTGACACGTGATTCCCACGGGATTCCCACGTGAATCCCTCGTGATTCCCACGTGATTGACACGTGATTCCCACCTAATTCCCACGTGTTTGACACGTGATTCCCACGTGAGCCCCATGTGATTGACACATGAATGCGACGTGATTCCCACGTGATTGACACATTCCCACGTTTTTCCCCCGTGATTGACACGTGATTCCCTCGGGATTCCCACGTGACTCCGTCGTGATTCCCACGTGATTGACACGTGATTGCCACCTAATTCCCACGTGATTGACACGTGATTCCCACCTAATTCCCACATGATTGACACGTGATTCCCACCTAATTCCCACGTGATTGACACGTGATTCCCACGTGATTCCCACGTGATTGACACGTGACTCCCCCGTGATTCCCACGTGATTAACACCTGATTCCCACGTGATTTCCACGTGATTACCACGTGATTGTCAACTGATTCCCACTTGATTCTCACATGATTTCCTCGTCATTGACACGTGATTCCAACGTGATTCTCACGTGATTGACAAGTGATTCCCACGTGATTCTCAAGTGACTCCCACGTGATTCCCACGTGATTGACACGTGATTCCCCCGTGATTCCCACATGATTGACACGTGGTTCCCACGTGATTCCCACGTGACTAACACGTTATCCCCACGTGATTAAAACGTGATTCCCCCTTGATTCCCACGTGATTGACACGTGATTCCCACGTGATTGACACGTGATTCCCCCGTGATTCCCACATGATTGACACGTGGTTCCCACGTGATTCCCACGTGATTGACACGTGATTCCCCCGTGATTCCCACATGATTGACACGTGGTTCCCACGTGATTCCGACGTGATTAACACGTTATCCCCACGTGATTAAAACGTGATTCCCCCTTGATTCCCACGTGAATCACACGTGATTCCCACGTGATTCCCACCTGATTGACACGTGATTCCCACGTGATTCCCACGTGATTGACACGTGATTACCACGGGATTCCCAGGTGACTCCCTCGTGTTTCCCTCGTGATTGACACGTGATTCCCACCTAATTCCCACGTGATTGACACGTGATTCCCACGTTATTCCCACGTGATTGACACGTGATTCCCACGTGATTCCCACGTGATTGACACGTGATCACGTCGTGATTGCCACGTGATTGACACGTGATTCCCACGTGAGTCCCATGTGATTGACACATGATTCCCACGTGATTCCCACTTGATTGACACATTCCCACGTGATTCCCACGTGATTGACACGTGATTCCCACGGGATTCCCACGTGACTCCCTCGTGATTTCCACGTGAATGACACGTGATTCCCACCTAATTACCCTGTGTTTGACAAGTGATTCCCACGTGATTCCCACGTGATTGACACGTGATTCCCACCTTATTCCCACGTGATTGACACGCGATTTCCACGTGATTCCCAGGTAATTGACACATTCCGACGTGATTCCCACGTGATTGACTCGTGATTCCCACGGGATTCACACGTGACTCCCTCGTGATTCCCACGTGATTGACACGTGATTCCCACCTAATTCCCACGTGTTTGACACGTGATTCCCACCTGATTCTCACGTGACTCCCACGTGATTGGCACGTGATTCCCACGGGATTCCCACGTGATTTCCTCGTGATTCCCACGTGATTGACACGTGATTCCCACCTAATTCCCATGTGTTTGACACGTGATTCCCACGTGATTCCCACGTGATTGACACATTCCCACGTGATTCCCACGTGATTGACACGTGATTCCCAAGGGATTCCCACGTGACTCCCTCGTGATTCCCACGTGATTGACACGTGATTCCAACCTAATTCCCACGTGATTGACACGTGAATCCCAAGTGAATCCCACGTGATTGACACGTGATTCCCACGTGAGTCCCATGTGATTGACACATGATTCCCACTTGATTTACACGTGATTCCCACGGTATTCCCATGTGACTCCCTCGTGATTCCCACGTGATTGACACTTGATTCCAACCTAATTCCCACGTGATTGACATGTGACTCCCTCGTGATTGCCACGTGATTTACACGTGATTCCAACCTAATTCCCACGTGATTGACATGTGATTCCCTCGTGATTCCAACCTAATTACCACGTGATTGACACGTGATTCCCACGTGATTCCCACGAGATTGACACGTGATTCCCACGTGATTCCCACGTGATTGACACGTGATTCCCTCGTGATTGCCACGTGACTGACACGTGATTCCCACGTGAGTCCCATGTGATTGACACATGATTCCCACGTGATTTACACGTGATTACCACGTGATTCCCACGTGATTCTCACGTGATTCCCCTGTGATTGACACGTGATTCCCACGTGATTGACAGGTGACTCCCACGGGATTCCAACGTGACTCCCTCGTGATTCCCACGTGATTGATACGTGATTTCCAGCTAATTCCCACGTGATTGCCACGTGATTCCCACGTGATTCCCACGTGATTGACACATTCCCACGTGATTCCCACGTGATTGACACGTGACTCCCACGAGATTCCCACGTGACTCCCTCGTGATTCCCACGTGATTTACAAGTGATTACCCCGTGATTCCCACGTGATTCTCACGTGATTCCCCTGTGATTGACACGTGATTCCCACGTGATTGACAGGTGACTCCCACGGGATTCCCACGTGACTCCCTCGTGATTCCCACGTGATTGACACGTGATTCCCACCTTATTCCCACGTGATTGACACGTGATTCCCAGGTGATTCCCACGTAATTGACACATTCCCCCGTGATTGACACGTTATTCCCACGGGATTCCCACGTGACTCCCTCGTGATTCCCACGTGATTGACACGTGATTCCCACCTAATTAACAAGTGGTTGACACGTGATTCCCACCTGATTCCCACGTGATTGACACATTCCCACGTGATTCCCACGTGATTGACACGTGATTCCCACGGGATTCCCAGGTGACTCCCTCGTGTTTCCCTCGTGATTGACACGTGATTCCCACCTAATTCCCACGTGATTGACACGTGATTCCCACGTGATTCCCACGTGATTGACACGTTATTCCCACGTGATTCCCACGTGATTGACACGTAATTCCCTCGTGATTGCCACGTGATTGCCACGTGATTCCCACGTGAGTTCCATGTGATTGACACATGATTCCCACGTAAATGACAAGTGATTCCCACATGATTCCCACGTGATTGATACATTCCCACGTGATTCCCACGTGATTGACACGTGATCCCACGTGAGTCCCATGTGATTAACACATGATTCCCACGTGATTTACACGTGATTCCCACGTGATTCCCACGTGATTCTCACGTGATTCCAATGTGATTGACACGTGATTCCCACGTGATTGACAGGTGATTCCCACGGGATTCCCATGTGACTCCCTCGTGAGTCCCACGTGATTGACACGGGATTCCCACCTAATTCCCACGTGATTGACACGTGATTCCCACGTGATTCCCACGTGATTGACACATTCCCACGTGATTCCCCCTTGATTGACACGTGATTCCCAAGGGATTCCCACATGACTCCCTCGTGATTCCCACGTGATTGACACGTGGTTCCCACCTAATTTCCACGTGATTGACACGTGATTCCCACGTGATTCCCACGTGATTGACACGTGATTCCCTCGTGATTGCCAAGTGATTGACACATGATTCCCACGTGAGTCCCATGTGATTGACACATGATTCCAACGTGATTCCCACGTGAGTCCCATGTGATTGACACATGATTCCCACGTGATTTACACGTGATTCCCACGTGATTCCCATGTGATTCTCACGTGATTGCCATGTGATTGACCCGTGATTCCCACGTGATTCCCACGTGATTGACACATTCCCACGTGATTCCCACGTGATTGACACGTGATTCCCACGGGATTCCCACGTGACTCCCTCGTGATTCCCACGTGATTAACACGTGATTCCCACGTGATTCCCACGTGATTGACACCTTCCCACGTGATTCCCACGTGATTGACACGTGATTCCCACGGGATTTCAACGTGACTCCCTCGTGATTCCCACGTGATTGACACGTGATTCCCACCTAATTCCCACGTGATTGACACGTGATTCCCACGTGATTCCCACGTGATTGACACGTGATTCCCACGGGATTCCCACGTGACTCCCTCGTGATTCCCACGTTATTGACACGTGATTCCAACCTAATTCCCCCGTGATTGACACGTGATTCCCATGTCATACCCATGTGATTTCCACGTAAATGACAAGTGATTCCCACATGATTCCCACGTGATTGACACATTCCCACGTGATACCCACGTGATTGACACGTGATTCCCACTTGATTGACACGTGATTCCCACGTGATTCCCACGTGATTCCCATGTGATTTCCATGTGATTGCCATGTGATTGACACGTGATTCCCACGTGATACCCACGTGATTGACACGTGATTCCCACTTGATTGACACGTGATTCCCACGTGATTCCCACGTGATTCCCATGTGATTCCCATGTGATTGCCACGTGATTGACACGTGATTCCCACGTGATTCCCACGTGATTTACACGTGATTCCCACGTGATTCCCACGTGATTCTCACGTGACTCCCATGTGATTGACACGTGATTCCCACGTGATTGACAGGTGATTTCCACCTGATTCCCACGTGACTCCCTCGTGATTCCCATGTGATTGACACGTGATTCCCACCTAATTCCCACGTGATTGACACTTGATTCCCACGTGATTCCCACGTGATTGACACATTGCCACGTGATTCCCCCTTGATTGACACGTGATTCCCAAGGGATTCCCATGTGACTCCCTCGTGACTCCCACGTGATTGACACGTGATTTCCACGTAATTCCCACGTGATTGACACGTGATTCCCACGTGATTCCCACGTGATTGACACGTGATTCCCACGTGATTGACACGTGATTCCCTCGTGATTGCCACCTGATTGACACAGGATTCCCACGTGAGTCCCATGTGATTGACACATGATTCCCACGTGATTCCCACGTGATTCTCACGTGATTCCCATGTGATTGACACGTGATTCCCACGTGATTCCCACGTGATTGACACGTGATTCCCACGTGATTGACACGTGATTCCCTCGTGATTGCCACCTGATTGACACAGGATTCTCACGTGATTCCCATGTGATTGACACGTGATTCCCACGTGATTGACAGGTGATTCCCACAGGATTCCCACGTGACTCCGTCGTGATTCCCACGTGATTGACAAGTATTCCCACCTAATTCCGACGTGATTGACACGTGATTCCCACGTGATTGACACATTCCCACGTGATTCCCACGTGATTGACACGTGATTCCCACGGGATTCCCACGTGATTAACACGTGATTCCCACGTGATTCCCACGTGATTGACACGTGATTCCCACCTAATTTCCACGTGATTGACACGTGATTCCCACGTGATTCTCACGTGATTGACACATTCCCACGTGATTCCCACGTGATTGGCACATGATTCCCACGGGATTCCCTCATGATTCCCTCATGATTCCCACGTGATTGACACGTGATTCCCACCTAATTCCCACGTGTTTGACATGTGATTCCCACGTGATTCCCACGTGATTGACACATTCCCACGTGATTCCCACGTAATTGAAACGTGATTCCCACGGGATTCCCACGTGACTCCCTCGTGATTCCCACGTGATTGACACGTGATTCCAACTTAATTTCCACGTGATTGACACGTGATTTCCACGTGATATTCACGTGATTGACACGTGATTCCCACGTGAGTCCCATGTGATTGACACATGATTCCCACGTGATTTACACGTGATTCCCACGGGATTCCCACGTGACTCCCTCGTGATTCCCACGTGATTGACACATGATTCCAACCTAATTCCCACGTGATTGACATGTTACTCCCTCGTGATTGCCACGTGATTGACACGTGACTCCAACCTAATTCCCACGTGATTGACACGTGATTCCCTCGTGATTCCCACGTGATTCTCACGTGATTCCAACGTGATTGACACGTGATTCTCTCGTGATTCCCACGTGATTGACACGTGATTCCCCCGTAATTCCCACGTGATTTACAGGTGATTCCCTCGTGATTCCCACGTGATTGACACGTGATTCCCACGTGATTGACACTTGATTCCCACCTGATTCGCACGTGATTGACACGTGATTCCCTCGTGATTTCCATGTGATTGACACCTGATTCCCACGTGAGTCCCACGTGATTGACACATGATTCCCACGTGATTTCCACGTGATTTACACGTGATTCCAACGTGCTTCCCCCGTGATTCCCATGTGATTGACAGGTTATTCCTACGTCATTTTCACGTGATTGACACGTGATTCCCGCATCATTCCCCCATGATACCCACGTAAATGACAAGTGATTCCCACATGATTCCCACGTGATTGACACATTCCCACGTGATTCCCACGTGATTGACACGTGATTCACACGGGATTCCCACGTGACTCCCTCGTGATTTCCACGTGATTGACTCGTGATTCCCACGTCATACCCACGTGGTTCCCACGTAAATGACAAGTGATTCCCACATGATTCCCACGTGATTAACACATTCCCACGTGATTCCCACGTGATTGACACGTGATTCCCACGTGAGTCCCATGTGATTGACACATGATTCCCACGTGATTTACAAGTGATTCCCACGTGATTCCCACGTGATTCTCACGTGATTCCCATGTGATTGACACGTGATTCCCACGTGATTGACAGGTGATTCCCACGGGATTCCCACGTGACTCCCTCGTGATTCCCACCTGATTGACACGTGATCCCCACGTGATTCCCACGTGATTGACACATTGCCTCGTGATTCCCCCTTGATTGACTCATGATTCCCAAGGGATTCCCACGTGACTCCCTCGTGACTCCCACGTGATTGACACGTGATTCCCACCTAATTCCCACGTGATTGACACGTGATTCCCACGTGATTCCCACGTGATTGACACGTGATTCCCACGTGATTCCCACGTGATTGACACGTGATTCCCTCGTGATTGCCACGTGATTGACACATGATTCCCATGTGAGTCCCATGTGATTGATACATGATTCTCACGTGATTCCCACGTGAGTCCCATATGATTGACACATGATTCCCACGTGATTCTCACGTGATTCCCACGTGATTCTCACGTGATTCCCATGTGATTGACACGTGATTCCCACGTGATTGACAGGTGATTCCCACAGGATTCCCACGTGACTCCGTCGTGATTCCCACCTGATTGACAAGTATTCCCACCTAATTCCCAAGTGATTGACACTGATTCCCACGTGATTGACACATTCCCACGTGATTCCCTCGTGATTGACACGTGATTTCCACGGGATTTCCACGTGATTAACACGTGATTCCCCTGTGACTGACACGTGATTCCCACGAGATTCCCACATGGTTCCTCGTGATTGACACTTGATTCGCACGTGATTCCCACGGGATTGACATGTGATTCCCACGTGATTCCCACGTGATTGACACGTGATTCCCTCGTGATTGCCACGTGATTGACACATGATTCCTACGTGAGTCCCATGTGATTGACACATGATTCTCACGTGATTCCCACATGATTCCCACGTGATTGACACATTCCCACGTGATTCCCACGTGATTGACACGTGATTCACACGGGATGCCCACGTGACTCCCTCATGATTTCCACGTGATTGACACGTGATTCCCACGTCATTCCCACGTGATTCCCCCGTAAATGACAAGTGATTCCCACATGATTCCCACGTGATTGACACATTCCCACGTGATTCCCACGTGATTGACACGTGATTCCCAAGGGATTCCCACGTGACTCCCTCGTGAATCCCACGTGATTGACACGTGATTCCCACCTAATTCCCACGTGATTGACACGTGATTCCCACGTGATTCCCACGTGATTGACACGTGATTCCCACGTGATTCTCACGTGATTGACACATTCCCACGTGATTCCCACGTGATTGGCACATGATTCCCACGGGATTCCCTCATGATTCCCTCGTGATTCCCACGTGATTGACACGTGATTCCCACCTAATTCCAACGTGTTTGACATGTGATTCCCACGTGATTCCCACGTGATTGACACATTCCCACGTGATTCCCACGTATATAACAAGTGATTCCCACATGATTCACACGTGATTGACATATTCCCACGTGATTCCCACGTGATTGACACGTGATTCCCACATGAGTCCCATGTGATTGACACATGATTCCCACGTGATTTACACGTGATTCCCACGTGATTCTCACGTGATTCCCATGTGATTGACACGTGATTCCCACGTGATTGACAGGTGATTCCCACGGGATTCCCACGTGACTCCCTCGTGATTCCCACGTGATTGATACGTGATTCCCACCTAATTCCCACGTGATTGACACGTGATTCCCACGTGATTCCCACGTGATTGACACATTGCCACGTGATTCCCCCGTGATTGACACGTGATTCCCAAGGGATTCCAATGTGACTCCCTCGTGACTCCCACCTGATTGACACGTGATTCCCACCTAATTCCCACGTGATTGACACGTGATTCCCACGTGATTCCCACGTGATTGACACGTGATTCCCACGTGATTCCCACGTGATTAACACGTTATTCCCTCGTGATTGCCACGTGATTGACACAGGATTCCCACGTGAGTCCCATGTGATTGACACATGATTCCCACGTGATTCCCACGTGATTCCCACGTGATTCCCACGTGATTCTCACTTGATTCCCATGTGATTGACACGTGATTCCCACGTGATTGACAGGTGATTCCCACAGGATTCCCACGTGACTCCGTCGTGATTCCCACGTGATTGACAAGTATTCCCACCTAATTCCCACGTGATTAACTCATTCCCACGTGATTCCCACGTGATTGACACGTGATTTACACGTGATTCCAACGTGCTTCCCCCGTGATTCCCATGTGATTGACAGGTTATTCCTACGTCATTTTCACGTGATTGACACGTGATTCCCGCATCATTCCCCCATGATACCCACGTAAATGACAAGTGATTCCCACATGATTCCCACGTGATTGACACATTCCCACGTGATTCCCACGTGATTGACACGTGATTCACACGGGATTCCCACGTGACTCCCTCGTGATTTCCACGTGATTGACACGTGATTCCCACGTCATACCCACGTGGTTCCCACGTAAATGACAAGTGATTCCCACATGATTCCCACGTGATTAACACATTCCCACGTGATTCCCACGTGATTGACACGTGATTCCCACGTGAGTCCCATGTGATTGACACATGATTCCCACGTGATTTACAAGTGATTCCCACGTGATTCCCACGTGATTCTCACGTGATTCCCATGTGATTGACACGTGATTCCCACGTGATTGACAGGTGATTCCCACGGGATTCCCACGTGACTCCCTCGTGATTCCCACCTGATTGACACGTGATCCCCACGTGATTCCCACGTGATTGACACATTGCCTCGTGATTCCCCCTTGATTGACTCGTGATTCCCAAGGGATTCCCACGTGACTCCCTCGTGACTCCCACGTGATTGACACGTGATTCCCACCTAATTCCCACGTGATTGACACGTGATTCCCACGTGATTCCCACGTGATTGACACGTGATTCCCACGTGATTCCCACGTGATTGACACGTGATTCCCTCGTGATTGCCACGTGATTGACACATGATTCCCATGTGAGTCCCATGTGATTGATACATGATTCTCACGTGATTCCCACGTGAGTGCCATATGATTGACACATGATTCCCACGTGATTCTCACGTGATTCCCACGTGATTCTCACGTGATTCCCATGTGATTGACACGTGATTCCCACGTGATTGACAGGTGATTCCCACAGGATTCCCACGTGACTCCGTCGTGATTCCCACCTGATTGACAAGTATTCCCACCTAATTCCCAAGTGATTGACACTGATTCCCACGTGATTGACACATTCCCACGTGATTCCCTCGTGATTGACACGTGATTTCCACGGGATTTCCACGTGATTAACACGTGATTCCCCTGTGACTGACACGTGATTCCCACGAGATTCCCACATGGTTCCTCGTGATTGACACTTGATTCGCACGTGATTCCCACGGGATTGACATGTGATTCCCACGTGATTCCCACGTGATTGACACGTGATTCCCTCGTGATTGCCACGTGATTGACACATGATTCCTACGTGAGTCCCATGTGATTGACACATGATTCTCACGTGATTCCCACATGATTCCCACGTGATTGACACATTCCCACGTGATTCCCACGTGATTGACACGTGATTCACACGGGATGCCCACGTGACTCCCTCATGATTTCCACGTGATTGACACGTGATTCCCACGTCATTCCCACGTGATTCCCCCGTAAATGACAAGTGATTCCCACATGATTCCCACGTGATTGACACATTCCCACGTGATTCCCACGTGATTGACACGTGATTCCCATGTGAGTCCCATGTGATTGACACATGATTCCCACGTGATTTACACGTGATTCCCACGTGATTCCCACGTGATTCTCACGTGATTCCCATGTGATTGACACGTGATTCCCACGTGATTGACAGGTGATTCCCACGGGATTCCCACGTGACTCCCTCGTGATTCCCACGTGATTGACACGTGATTCCCACCTAATTCCCACGTGATTGACACGTGATTCCCACGTGTTTCCCACGTGATTGACACATTCCCACGTTTTTCCCCCTTGATTGACACGTGATTCCCAAGGGATTCCCACGTGACTCCCTCGTGAATCCCACGTGATTGACACGTGATTCCCACCTAATTCCCACGTGATTGACACGTGATTCCCACGTGATTCCCACGTGATTGACACGTGATTCCCACGTGATTCTCACGTGATTGACACATTCCCACGTGATTCCCACGTGATTGGCACATGATTCCCACGGGATTCCCTCATGATTCCCTCGTGATTCCCACGTGATTGACACGTGATTCCCACCTAATTCCAACGTGTTTGACATGTGATTCCCACGTGATTCCCACGTGATTGACACATTCCCACGTGATTCCCACGTATATAACAAGTGATTCCCACATGATTCACACGTGATTGACATATTCCCACGTGATTCCCACGTGATTGACACGTGATTCCCACATGAGTCCCATGTGATTGACACATGATTCCCACGTGATTTACACGTGATTCCCACGTGATTCTCACGTGATTCCCATGTGATTGACACGTGATTCCCACGTGATTGACAGGTGATTCCCACGGGATTCCCACGTGACTCCCTCGTGATTCCCACGTGATTGATACGTGATTCCCACCTAATTCCCACGTGATTGACACGTGATTCCCACGTGATTCCCACGTGATTGACACATTGCCACGTGATTCCCCCGTGATTGACACGTGATTCCCAAGGGATTCCAATGTGACTCCCTCGTGACTCCCACCTGATTGACACGTGATTCCCACCTAATTCCCACGTGATTGACACGTGATTCCCACGTGATTCCCACGTGATTGACACGTGATTAACACGTTATTCCCTCGTGATTGCCACGTGATTGACACAGGATTCCCACGTGAGTCCCATGTGATTGACACATGATTCCCACGTGATTCCCACGTGATTCCCACGTGATTCCCACGTGATTCTCACTTGATTCCCATGTGATTGACACGTGATTCCCACGTGATTGACAGGTGATTCCCACAGGATTCCCACGTGACTCCGTCGTGATTCCCACGTGATTGACAAGTATTCCCACCTAATTCCCACGTGATTAACTCATTCCCACGTGATTCCCACGTGATTGACACGTGATTCCCACGGGATTCCCACGTGATTAACACGTGATTCCCACGTGATTCCCACGTGATTGACACGTGATTCCCACCTAATTCCCACGTGATTGACACGTGATTCCCACGTGATTCTCACGTGATTGACACATTCCCACGTTATTCCCACGTGATTGGCACATGATTCCCACGGGATTCCCTCATGATTCCCTCGTGATTCCCACGTGATTGACACGTGATTCCCACCTAATTCCCACGTGTTTGACATGTGATTCCCACGTGATTCCCACGTGATTGACACATTCCCACGTTATTCCCACGTAATTGACACGTGATTCCCACGGGATTCCCTCGTGACTCCCTCGTGATTCCCACGTGATTGACACGTGATTCCAACCTAATTTCCACGTGATTGACACGTGATTTCCACGTGATATTCACGTGATTGACACGTGATTCCCACGTGAGTCCCATGTGATTGACACATGATTCCCAGGTGATTTACACGTGATTCCCACGGGATTCCCACGTGACTCCCTCGTGATTCCCACGTGATTGACACATGATTCCAACCTAATTCCCACGTGATTGACATGTTACTCCCTCGTGATTGCCACGTGATTGACACGTGACTCCAACCTAATTCCCACGTGATTGACACGTGATTCCCTCGTGATTCCCACGTGATTCTCACGTGATTCCAACGTGATTGACACGTGATTCCCTCGTGATTCCCACGTGATTGACACGTGATTCCCCCGTAATTCCCACGTGATTTACAGGTGATTCCCTCGTGATTCCCACGTGATTGACACGTGATTCCCACGTGATTGACACTTGATTCCCACCTGATTCGCACGTGATTGACACGTGATTCCCTCGTGATTTCCATGTGATTGACACCTGATTCCCATGTGAGTCCCACGTGATTGACACATGATTCCCACGTGATTTCCACGTGATTTACACGTGATTCCCACGTGCTTCCCCCGTGATTCCCATGTGATTGACAGGTTATTCCTACGTGATTTTCACGTGATTGACACGTGATTCCCGCATCATTCCCCCATGATACCCACGTAAATGACAAGTGATTCCCACATGATTCCCACGTGATTGACACATTCCCACGTGATTCCCACGTGATTGACACGTGATTCACACGGGATTCCCACGTGACTCCCTCGTGATTTCCACGTGATTGACACGTGATTCCCACGTCATACCCACGTGATTCCCACGTAAATGACAAGTGATTCCCACATGATTCCCACGTGATTAACACATTCCCACGTGATTCCCACGTGATTGACACGTGATTCCCACGTGATTCCCATGTGATTGACACGTGATTCCCACGTGATTGACAGTTGATTCCCACGGGATTCCCACGTGACTCCCTCGTGATTCCCAACTGATTGACACGTGATCCCCACGTGATTCCCACGTGATTGACACATTGCCTCGTGATTCCCCCTTGATTGACTCGTGATTCCCAAGGGATTCCCACGTGACTCCCTCGTGACTCCCACGTGATTGACACGTGATTCCCACCTAATTCCCACGTGATTGACACGTGATTCCCACGTGATTCCCACGTGATTGACACGTGATTCCCACGTGATTCCCACATGATTGACACGTGATTCCCTCGTGATTGCCACGTGATTGACACATGATTCCCATGTGAGTCCCATGTGATTGATACATGATTCTCACGTGATTCCCACGTGAGTCCCATGTGATTGACACATGATTCCCACGTGATTCTCACGTGATTCCCACGTGATTCTCACGTGATTCCCATGTGATTGACACGTGATTCCCACGTGATTGACACGTGATTCACACGGGATTCCCACGTGACTCCCTCATGATTTCCACGTGATTGACACGTGATTCCCTCGTCATTCCCACGTGATTCCCCCGTAAATGACAAGTGATTCCCACATGATTCCCACGTGGTTGACACATTCCCACGTGATTCCCACGTGATTGACACGTGATTCCCATGTGAGTCCCATGTGATTGACACATGATTCCCACGTGATTTACACGTGATTCCCACGTGATTCCCACGTGATTCTCACGTGATTCCCATGTGATTGACACGTGATTCCCACGTGATTGGCAGGTGATTCCCACGCGATTCCCACGTGACTCCCTCGTGATTCCCACGTGATTGACACGTGATTCCCACCTAATTCCCACGTGAGTGACACGTGATTCCCACGTGATTCCCACGTGATTGACACATTCCCACGTTTTTCCCACTTGATTGACACGTGTTTCCCAAGGGATTCCCACGTGACTCCCTCGTGACTCCCACGTGACTGACACGTGATTCCCACCTAATTCCCACGTGATTGACACGTGATTCCCACGTGATTGACACGTGATTTCCACGGGATTTCCACGTGATTAACACGTGATTCCCCCGTGATTGACACGTCATTCCCACGTGATTCCTACATGGTTCCTCGTGATTGACACTTGATTCGCACGTGATTCCCACGGGATTGACACGTGATTCCCACGTGATTGACACATTCCCACGTGATTACCACGTGATTGACAAGTGATTCCCTCGGGATTCCCACGTGACTCCCTTGTGATTCCCACGTGATTGACACGTGATTGCCACGTGATTCCCACGTGATTGACACATTCCCACGTGATTCCCACGTGATTGACACGTGATTCCCACGGGATTCCCACGTGACTCCCTCGTGATCCCCACGTGATTGACACGTGATACCCACGGGATTCCCACGTGACACCCACCTAATTCCCACGTGTTTGACACGTGATTCCCATGTGGTTCCCACGTGATTGACACATTCCCACGTGATTCCCACGTGATTGACACGTGATTCCCACGGGATTCCCACGTGACTCCCTCGTGATTCCCACGTGATTGACACGTGATTCCAACCTAGTTCCCACGTGATTGACATGTGACTCCCTCGTGATTGCCACGTGATTGACACGTGATTCAAACCTAATTCCCACGTGATTGACACGTCATTCCCTCGTGATTCCCACGTGATTCTCAAGTGATTCCAACGTGATTGACACGTGATTCCCAACTAATTCCCACATGATTGACACGTGATTCCCACGTGCTTCCCACGTGATTCCCATGTGATTGACAGGTGATTCCCACGTGATTCCCACGTGATTGACACGTGATTCCCACCTGATTCGCACGTGATTGACACGTGATTCCCTCGTCATTCCCACGTGATTGACACGTGATTCCCACGTGAGTCCCACGTGATTGACACGTGATTCCCACGTGATTCCCATGTGATTGACAGGTGATTCCCACGTGATTCCCACGTGATTGACACGTGATTCCCACGTGATTCCCACGTGATTCCCATGTGATTGACAGGTGATTCCCACGTGATTCCCACGTGATTGACACGTGATTCCCACGTTATTGACACGTGATTCCCACCTGATTCGCACGTGATTGACACGTGATTCCCTCGTCATTCCCACGTGATTGACACGTGATTCCCACGTGATTTCCACGTGATTTACACGTGATTCCCACGTGCTTCCCACGTGATTCCCATGTGATTGACAGGTGATTCCCACGTGATTCCCACGTGATTGACACGTGATTCCCACGTGATTCCCACGTGATTCCCATGTGATTGACAGGTGATTCCCACGTGATTCCCACGTGATTGACAAGTGATTCCCACGGGATTCCCACGTGACTCCCTCGTGATTCCCACGTGATTGACACGTGATTCCCACCTAATTCCCACGTGATTGACACGTGATTCCCACGTGATTCCCACGTGATTGACACGTGATTCCCACGTGAGTCCCATGTGATTGACACATGATTCCCACGTGATTTACACGTGACTCCCTCGTGATTCCCACGTGATTGACACGTGATTCCCACGTGATTCCCACGTGATTGACAAGTGATTCCCACGGGATTCCCACGTGACTCCCTCGTGATTCCCACGTGATTGACACGTGATTCCCACCTAATTCCCACGTGATTGACACGTGATTCCCACGTGATTCCCACGTGATTGACACATTCACACGTGATTCCCCCTTGATTGACACGTGATTCCCAAGGGATTCCCACGTGACTCCCTCGTGACAGCCACGTGATTGACACGTGATTCCCACCTAATTCCCACGTGATTGACACGTAATTCCCATGTGATTCCCACGTGATTGACACATTCACACGTGATTCCCCCTTGATTGACACGTGATTCCCAAGGGATTCCCACGTGACTCCCTCGTGTTTCCCACGTGATTGACACGTGATTCCCACGTGATTCCCACGTGATTGACACGTGATTCCCTCGTGATTGCCACGTGATTGACACATGATTCCCACGTGAGTCCCATGTGATTGACACATGATTCTCACGTGATTCACACGTGAGACCCATGTGATTGACACATGATTCCCACGTGATTTACACGTCATTCCCAAGTGATTCCCACGTGATTCCCATGTGAATGACACGTGATTCCCACGTGATTGACACGTGATTCCCACCTAATTCCCACGTGATTGACACGTGATTCTCATGTGATTGACACATACCCACGTGATTACCACATGATTGACACGTGATTCCCACGGGATTCCCACGTGACTCCCTCGTGATTCCCACGTGATTGACAAGTGATTCCCACCTTATCCCCACGTGATTGACACGTGATTCCCACGTGATTCCCACGTGATTGACACGTGATTCCCACGGGATTCCCACGTGACTCCCTCGTGATTCCCACGTGATTGACACGTGATTCCCACCTAATTCCAACGTGTTTGACACGTGATTCACACCTGATTCCCACGTGATTGACACATTCCCACGTGATTCCCACGTGATTGACACGTGATACCCATGGGATTCCCACGTGAGTCCCTCATGATTCCCACGTGATTGACACGTGATTCCCACGTGATTCGCACGTGATTGACACATTCCCACGTGATTCCCACGTGATTGACACGTGATTCCCGCGGGATTCCCACGTGACTCCCTCATGATTCCCACGTGATTGACACGTGATTCCCACGTGATTCGCACGTGATTGACACGTGATTCCCACGTGCTTCCCACGTGATTCCCATGTGATTGACAGGTGATTCCCACGTGATTCCCACGTGATTGACACGTGATTCCCACGTGATTCCCACGTGATTCCCATGTGATTGACAGGTGATTCCCACGTGATTCCCACGTGATTGACAAGTGATTCCCACGGGATTCCCACGTGACTCCCTCGTGATTCCCACGTGATTGACACGTGATTCCCACCTAATTCCCACGTGATTGACACGTGATTCCCACGTGATTCCCACGTGATTGACACGTGATTCCCACGTGAGTCCCATGTGATTGACACATGATTCCCACGTGATTTACACGTGACTCCCTCGTGATTCCCACGTGATTGACACGTGATTCCCACGTGATTCCCACGTGATTGACAAGTGATTCCCACGGGATTCCCACGTGACTCCCTCGTGATTCCCACGTGATTGACACGTGATTCCCACCTAATTCCCACGTGATTGACACGTGATTCCCACGTGATTCCCACGTGATTGACACATTCACACGTGATTCCCCCTTGATTGACACGTGATTCCCAAGGGATTCCCACGTGACTCCCTCGTGACAGCCACGTGATTGACACGTGATTCCCACCTAATTCCCACGTGATTGACACGTAATTCCCATGTGATTCCCACGTGATTGACACATTCACACGTGATTCCCCCTTGATTGACACGTGATTCCCAAGGGATTCCCACGTGACTCCCTCGTGTTTCCCACGTGATTGACACGTGATTCCCACGTGATTCCCACGTGATTGACACGTGATTCCCTCGTGATTGCCACGTGATTGACACATGATTCCCACGTGAGTCCCATGTGATTGACACATGATTCTCACGTGATTCACACGTGAGTCCCATGTGATTGACACATGATTCCCACGTGATTTACACGTCATTCCCAAGTGATTCCCACGTGATTCCCATGTGAATGACACGTGATTCCCACGTGATTGACACGTGATTCCCACCTAATTCCCACGTGATTGACACGTGATTCTCATGTGATTGACACATACCCACGTGATTACCACATGATTGACACGTGATTCCCACGGGATTCCCACGTGACTCCCTCGTGATTCCCACGTGATTGACAAGTGATTCCCACCTTATCCCCACGTGATTGACACGTGATTCCCACGTGATTCCCACGTGATTGACACGTGATTCCCACGGGATTCCCACGTGACTCCCTCGTGATTCCCACGTGATTGACACGTGATTCCCACCTAATTCCAACGTGTTTGACACGTGATTCACACCTGATTCCCACGTGATTGACACATTCCCACGTGATTCCCACGTGATTGACACGTGATACCCATGGGATTCCCACGTGAGTCCCTCATGATTCCCACGTGATTGACACGTGATTCCCACGTGATTCGCACGTGATTGACACATTCCCACGTGATTCCCACGTGATTGACACGTGATTCCCGCGGGATTCCCACGTGACTCCCTCATGATTCCCACGTGATTGACACGTGATTCCCACGTGATTCGCACGTGATTGACACATTCCCACGTGATTCCCACGTGATTGACACGTGATTCCCCCGGGATTTCTACGTGACTCACTTGTGATTCCCACGTGATTGACACGTGATTCCCACGGGATTCCCACGTGACTCCCTCATGATTCCCACGTGATTGACACGTGATTGCCACGTGATTCGCACGTGATTGACACATTCCCACGTGATTCCCACGTGATTGTCACGTGATTCCCACGGGATTCCCACGTGACTCCCTCATGATTCCCACGTGATTGACACGTGATTCCCACGTGATTCGCACGTGATTGACACATTCCCACGTGATTCCCAGGTGATTGACACGTGATTCCCCCGGGATTTCTACGTGACTCACTTGTGATTCCCACGTGATTGACACGTGATTCCCACCTAATTCCCACGTGTTTGACACGTGATTCCCACCTGAATCCCACGTGATTGACACATTCCCACGTGATTCCCACGTGATTGACACGTGATTCCCACGGGATTCCCACATGACTCCCTCATGATTCCCACGTGATTGACACGTGATTCCCACGTGATTCGCACGTGATTGACACATTGCCACGTGATTCCCACGTGATTGACACGTGATTCCCACGGGATTTCTACGTGACTCACTTGTGATTCCCACGTGATTGACACGTGATTCCCACCTAATTCCCACGTAATTGACAAGTGATTCCCACGTGATTCTCACGTGATTGACACATTCCAACGTGATTCCCACGTGATTGACACGTGATTCCCACGGGATTCCCACGTGACTCCCTCATGATTCCCACGTGATTGACACGTGATTCCCACGTGATTCGCACGTGATTGAAACATTCCCACGTCATTCCCACGTGATTGACACGTGATTCCCACGGGATTTCTACGTGACTCACTTGTGATTCCCACGAGATTGAAACGTGATTCCCACCTAATTCCCACGTGTTTGACACGTGATTCCCACCTGATTCCCACGTGATTGACACATTCTCTCGTGATTCCCACGTGATTGACACGTGATTCCCACGGGATTCCCACGTGACTCCCTCGTGATTCCCACGTGACTCCCTCGTGATTCCCACGTGATTAACACGTGATTCCCACGTGATTCCCACGTGTTTGACACCTTCCCACGTGATTCCCACGTGATTGACACGTGATTCCCACGGGATTTCAACGTGACTCCCTCGTGATTCCCACGTGATTGACACGTGATTCCCACCTAATTCCCACGAGATTGACACGTGATTCCCACGTGATTCCCACGTGATTGACACATTCCCATGTGATTCCCACGTGATTGTCACCTGATTCCCACGGGATTCCCACGAGACTCCCTCGTGATTAACAAGTGTTTGACACGTGATTCCCACATGATTAAAACGTGATTCCCCTTGATTTCCAAGTGATTGACACCTGATTTCCACGTGATTCCCACCTGATTGACACGTCATTCCCACGTGATTCCCTCGAGATTTCCACATAATTCCCACGTGATTGACACGTGATTCCCACGTGATTAAAACGTGATTTCCCCTTTGTTCCCACGTGATTGACACGTGATTCCCAAGGGATTCCCCCGTGACTCCCTCGTGATTCCCACGTGATTGACACGTGATTCCCACCTAATTCCCACGTGATTGACACGTGATTCCCACGGGATTCCCATGTGACTGACACATTCCCACCTGATTCCCACGTGATTCACAGGTGATTCCCACGGGATTCCCACGTGACTCCCTCGTGATTATCACGTGATTGACACGTGATTCCCACCTAATTCCCACGTGATTGACAAGTGATTCACATGTGATTCCGACGTGATTGACACATTCCCACGTGATTCCCACGTGATTGACACGTGATTCCCACGGGATTCCCACGTGACTCCCTCGTGATTCCCACGTGATTAACACGTGATTCCCACGTGATTCCCACGTGATTGACACGTGATTCCCACGTGATTCCCACGTGATTCCTCGTGATTGACACTTGATTCGCACGTGATTCCCACGGGATTGACACGTGATTCCCACATGATTCCAACGTAATTACCACGTGATTCGAACTTGACTCTCACGTGATTCCCACGTGATTGACACGTGATTCCCTCGTGATTCCCACGTGATTGACACGTCATTCCCATGTGATTCCCACGTGATTCTTACGATATCGACACGTGATTCCCACGTGATTCCCACGTGAGTCCCATGTGATTGACACGTGATTCCCACGTGATTCCCACGTGATTCTTACGATATCGACACGTGATTCCCACGTGATTCCCACGTGAGTCCCATGTGATTGACACATGATTCCCACGTGATTTACACGTGATTCCCACGGTATTCCCACGTGACTCCCTCGTGATTCCCACGTGATTGACACTTGATTCCAACCTAATTCCCACATGATTGACATGTGACTCCCTCGTGATTGCCACGTGATTGACACATGATTCCAACCTAATTCCCACGTGATTGACACGTGATTCCCTCGTGATTCCCACGTGATTCTCACTTGATTCCTACGTGATTGACACGTGATTTCCGCCTAATTCCCACGTGATTGACACGTGATTCTCACGTGATTCCCACGTGATTGACACATTCCCACGTGATTACCACGTGATTGACACGTGATTCCCACGGGATTCCCACGTGACTCCCTCGTGATTACCACGTGATTGACACGTGATTGCCACGTAATTCCCACATGATTGACACATTCCCACGTGATTACCACGTGATTGACACGTGAATCCCACGGGATTCAAACGTGACTCCCTCGTGAATCCCACGTGAGTCCCATGTGATTGACACATGATTCCCACGTGATTTACACGTGATTCCCACGTGATTCCCACGTGATTCTCACGTGTTTCACAGGTGATTGACTCGTGATTCCCAAGTGATTGATAGGTGATTCCCAAGGGAATCCCAGGTGACTCCCTCGTGATTCCCACGTGATTGACACGTGATTCCCACCTAATTCGCACGTGATTGACACGTGATTCCCACGTGATTCCCACATGATTGACGCATTCCCATGTGATTCCCCCGTGATTGACACATGATTCCCACGGGACTCCCACGTGACTCCCTCGTGATTCCCACGTGATTTACACGTGATTCCCACCTAATTCCCACGTGATTGACACGTGATTCCCACGTGATTCCCACGTGATTGACACGTGAATCCCACGTGATTCCCACGTGATTGACCTGTGATTCCCTCGTGATTGCCACGTGAATGACACGTGATTCCCACGTGAGTCCCATGTGATTAACACATGATTCCCACGTGATTCCCACGTGAGTCCAATGTGATTGACACATGATTCCAACGTGATTTACACGTGATTCCCACATGATTCCCACATGATTCCCACGTGAGTCCAATGTGACTGACACATGATTCCCACGTGATTTACACGTGATTACCACGTGATTCCCACGTGATTCTCACGTGATTCCCATGTGATTGACACGTGATTCCCACGTGATTGACACGTGATTCCCACGTGATTCCCACGTGATTGACACATTCCCACGTGATTACCACGTGATTGACACGTGATTCCCACGGGATTCCCACGTGACTCCCTCGTGATTCCCACGTGATTGACACGTAATTCCCACGTGATTCCCACGTGATTGACACATTCCCACGTGATTCCAACGGGATTGACACGTGATTACCACGGGATTCCCACGTGACTCCCTCGTGATTCCCATGTGATTGACACGTGATTCCCACCTTATTCCCACGTGATTGACACGTGATTGCTACGTGTTTTCCACGTGATTCCCACGTCATTGACACATTCCCACGTGATTCCCACGTGATTGACACGTAATTCCAACGGGATTCTCACGTGACTCCCTCGTGATTCCCACGTGATTGACACGTGATTCCCACGTGATTCCCACGTGATTGAAACATTCCCACGTGATTCCCACGTGATTGACACGTGATTCCCACGGGATTCCCACGTGACTCCCTCGTGATTCCCATGTGATTGACACGTGATTCCCACCTTATTCCCACGTGATTGACACGTGATTCCTACGTGTTTTCCACGTGATTCCCACGTTGTTGACACGTGATTCCCACATGAATCCCACGTGATTACCACGTGATTGACACGTGATTCCCACGGGATTCCCACGTGACTCCCTCATGATTCCCACATGATTGACACGTGAGTCCCACGTGATTCGCACGTGATTGACACATTCCCACGTGATTCCCACGTGATTGACATGTGATTCCCACGGGATTTGTACGTGACTCACTTGTGATTCCCACGTGATTGACACGTGAATCCCACGGGATTGACAAGTATTCCCACCTAATTCCCACGTGATTGACACGTGATTCCCACGTGATTCCCACGTGATTGACACGTGATTCCCACGGGATTCCCACGTGACTCCCTCGTGATTATCACGTGATTGACACGTGATTCCCACCTAATTCCCACGTGATTGACAAGTGATTCCCATGTGATTCCGACGTGATTGACACATTCCCACCTGATTCCCACGTGATTCACAGGTGATTCCCACGGGATTCCCACGTGACTCCCTCGTGATTATCACGTGATTGACACGTGATTCCCACCTAATTCCCACGTGATTGACAAGTGATTCCCATGTGATTCCGACGTGATTGACACATTCCCACGTGATTCCCACGTGATTGACACGTGATTCCCACGGGATTCCCACGTGACTCCCTCGTGATTCCCACGTGATTAACACGTGATTCCCACGTGATTCCCACGTGATTGACACGTGATTCCCACGTGATTCCCACGTGATTCCTCGTGATTGACACGTGATTCCCACGTGATTCCCACGTGATTGACACGTGACTCCCCCGTGATTCCCACGTGATTAACAGCTGATTCCCACGTGATTTCCACGTGATTACCATGTGATTGACATGTGATTTCCACGTGATTCCCACGTGAATGGCACTTGATTCCCACGTGATTCCCACGTTATTGACACGTGATTCCCCCGTGATTCCCACATGATTGACACGTGGTTCCCACGTGATTCCCACGTGATTGACACGTTATCCCCACGTGATTAAAACGTGATTCCCCCTTGATTCCCACGTGAATCACACGTGATTCCCACGTGATTCCCACCTGATTGACACGTGATTCCCACGTGATTCCCACGTGATTGACACGTGATTCCCAAGGGATTCCCACGTGATTGACCCGTGATTCGCACGTGATTGACACCTGATTCCCACGTGATTCCCACGTGATTGACACATTCCCACGTGATTCCCACGTGATTGACACGTGATTCCCACGGGAATCCAACGTGACACCCTCGTGATTCCCACGTGATTGACACGTGATTCCAACCTAATTCCCACGTGATTGACACGTGATTCCCACGTCATTCCCACGTGATTCCCACGTAAATGACAATTGATTCCCACATGATTCCCACGTGATTGACACATTCCCACGTGATTCCCACGTGATTGACACGTGATTCCCACGTGAGTCCAATGTGATTGACACATGATTCCCACGTGATTTACACGTGTTCCCATGTGATTCCCATGTGATTCTCACGTGATTCCCATGTGATTGACACGTGATTCCCACGTGATTGACAGGTGATTTCCACGGGATTCCCAGGTGACTCCCTCGTGATTCCCACGTGATTGACACGTGATTCCCAGCTAATTCCCACGTGATTGGCATGTGATTCCCACGTGATTGACACGTGATTCCCACGGGATTCCCACGTGACTCCCTCGTGATTCCCACGTGATTGACACGTGATTCCCACCTATTTCCCACGTGATTGACACGTGATTCCCACGTGATTGACACATTCCCTCGTGATTCCCACGTGATTGACACGTGATTCCCACGGGATTCCCACGTGACTCCCTCGTGATTCCCACGTGAGTGACACGTGATTCCCACCTAATTCCCACGTGTTTGACACGTGATTCCCACGTGATTACCACGTGATTGACACATTCCCACGTGATTCCCACGTGATGGTCACCTGATTCCCACGGGATTCCCACGTGACTCCCTCATGTTTCCTACGTGATTGACACGTGATTCCCACCTAATTCCTACGTGATTGACACGTGAGTCCCACGGGATTCCCACATGACTCCCTCGTGATCCCCACGTGATTGACACGTGATTCCCACCTATTACCCACGTGATTGACACGTGATTCCCACGTGATTCCCACGTGATTGACACATTCCCTCGTGATTCCCACGTGATTGACACGTGATTCCCACGGGATTCCCACGTGACTCCCTCGTGATTCCCACGTGATTGACACGTGATTCCCACCTAATTCCCACGTGTTTGACACGTGATCTCACGTGAGTCCCAGGTGATTGACACATGATTCCCACGTGATTTACACGTGATTCCCACGTGATTCCCTCGTGATTCCCACGTGATTCTCACGTGATTCTCATGTCATTGACACGTGATTCCCACGTGATTGACACGTGATTCCCACATAATTCCCACGTGATTGACACGTGATTCCCACGTGATACCCACGTGATTGACACATTCCCACGTGATTCCCCCGTGATTGACACGTGATTCCCTCGTGATTGCCACGTGATTGACACATGATTCCTACGTGAGTCCCATGTGATTGACACATGATTCTCACGTGATTCCCACATGATTCCCACGTGATTGACACATTCCCACGTGATTCCCACGTGATTGACACGTGATTCACACGGGATGCCCACGTGACTCCCTCATGATTTCCACGTGATTGACACGTGATTCCCACGTCATTCCCACGTGATTCCCCCGTAAATGACAAGTGATTCCCACATGATTCCCACGTGATTGACACATTCCCACGTGATTCCCACGTGATTGACACGTGATTCCCATGTGAGTCCCATGTGATTGACACATGATTCCCACGTGATTTACACGTGATTCCCACGTGATTCCCACGTGATTCTCACGTGATTCCCATGTGATTGACACGTGATTCCCACGTGATTGACAGGTGATTCCCACGGGATTCCCACGTGACTCCCTCGTGATTCCCACGTGATTGACACGTGATTCCCACCTAATTCCCACGTGATTGACACGTGATTCCCACGTGTTTCCCACGTGATTGACACATTCCCACGTTTTTCCCCCTTGATTGACACGTGATTCCCAAGGGATTCCCACGTGACTCCCTCGTGAATCCCACGTGATTGACACGTGATTCCCACCTAATTCCCACGTGATTGACACGTGATTCCCACGTGATTCCCACGTGATTGACACGTGATTCCCACGTGATTCTCACGTGATTGACACATTCCCACGTGATTCCCACGTGATTGGCACATGATTCCCACGGGATTCCCTCATGATTCCCTCGTGATTCCCACGTGATTGACACGTGATTCCCACCTAATTCCAACGTGTTTGACATGTGATTCCCACGTGATTCCCACGTGATTGACACATTCCCACGTGATTCCCACGTATATAACAAGTGATTCCCACATGATTCACACGTGATTGACATATTCCCACGTGATTCCCACGTGATTGACACGTGATTCCCACATGAGTCCCATGTGATTGACACATGATTCCCACGTGATTTACACGTGATTCCCACGTGATTCTCACGTGATTCCCATGTGATTGACACGTGATTCCCACGTGATTGACAGGTGATTCCCACGGGATTCCCACGTGACTCCCTCGTGATTCCCACGTGATTGATACGTGATTCCCACCTAATTCCCACGTGATTGACACGTGATTCCCACGTGATTCCCACGTGATTGACACATTGCCACGTGATTCCCCCGTGATTGACACGTGATTCCCAAGGGATTCCAATGTGACTCCCTCGTGACTCCCACCTGATTGACACGTGATTCCCACCTAATTCCCACGTGATTGACACGTGATTCCCACGTGATTCCCACGTGATTGACACGTGATTCCCACGTGATTCCCACGTGATTAACACGTTATTCCCTCGTGATTGCCACGTGATTGACACAGGATTCCCACGTGAGTCCCATGTGATTGACACATGATTCCCACGTGATTCCCACGTGATTCCCACGTGATTCCCACGTGATTCTCACTTGATTCCCATGTGATTGACACGTGATTCCCACGTGATTGACAGGTGATTCCCACAGGATTCCCACGTGACTCCGTCGTGATTCCCACGTGATTGACAAGTATTCCCACCTAATTCCCACGTGATTAACTCATTCCCACGTGATTCCCACGTGATTGACACGTGATTCCCACGGGATTCCCACGTGATTAACACGTGATTCCCACGTGATTCCCACGTGATTGACACGTGATTCCCACCTAATTCCCACGTGATTGACACGTGATTCCCACGTGATTCTCACGTGATTGACACATTCCCACGTTATTCCCACGTGATTGGCACATGATTCCCACGGGATTCCCTCATGATTCCCTCGTGATTCCCACGTGATTGACACGTGATTCCCACCTAATTCCCACGTGTTTGACATGTGATTCCCACGTGATTCCCACGTGATTGACACATTCCCACGTTATTCCCACGTAATTGACACGTGATTCCCACGGGATTCCCTCGTGACTCCCTCGTGATTCCCACGTGATTGACACGTGATTCCAACCTAATTTCCACGTGATTGACACGTGATTTCCACGTGATATTCACGTGATTGACACGTGATTCCCACGTGAGTCCCATGTGATTGACACATGATTCCCAGGTGATTTACACGTGATTCCCACGGGATTCCCACGTGACTCCCTCGTGATTCCCACGTGATTGACACATGATTCCAACCTAATTCCCACGTGATTGACATGTTACTCCCTCGTGATTGCCACGTGATTGACACGTGACTCCAACCTAATTCCCACGTGATTGACACGTGATTCCCTCGTGATTCCCACGTGATTCTCACGTGATTCCAACGTGATTGACACGTGATTCCCTCGTGATTCCCACGTGATTGACACGTGATTCCCCCGTAATTCCCACGTGATTTACAGGTGATTCCCTCGTGATTCCCACGTGATTGACACGTGATTCCCACGTGATTGACACTTGATTCCCACCTGATTCGCACGTGATTGACACGTGATTCCCTCGTGATTTCCATGTGATTGACACCTGATTCCCATGTGAGTCCCACGTGATTGACACATGATTCCCACGTGATTTCCACGTGATTTACACGTGATTCCCACGTGCTTCCCCCGTGATTCCCATGTGATTGACAGGTTATTCCTACGTGATTTTCACGTGATTGACACGTGATTCCCGCATCATTCCCCCATGATACCCACGTAAATGACAAGTGATTCCCACATGATTCCCACGTGATTGACACATTCCCACGTGATTCCCACGTGATTGACACGTGATTCACACGGGATTCCCACGTGACTCCCTCGTGATTTCCACGTGATTGACACGTGATTCCCACGTCATACCCACGTGATTCCCACGTAAATGACAAGTGATTCCCACATGATTCCCACGTGATTAACACATTCCCACGTGATTCCCACGTGATTGACACGTGATTCCCACGTGATTCCCATGTGATTGACACGTGATTCCCACGTGATTGACAGTTGATTCCCACGGGATTCCCACGTGACTCCCTCGTGATTCCCAACTGATTGACACGTGATCCCCACGTGATTCCCACGTGATTGACACATTGCCTCGTGATTCCCCCTTGATTGACTCGTGATTCCCAAGGGATTCCCACGTGACTCCCTCGTGACTCCCACGTGATTGACACGTGATTCCCACCTAATTCCCACGTGATTGACACGTGATTCCCACGTGATTCCCACGTGATTGACACGTGATTCCCACGTGATTCCCACATGATTGACACGTGATTCCCTCGTGATTGCCACGTGATTGACACATGATTCCCATGTGAGTCCCATGTGATTGATACATGATTCTCACGTGATTCCCACGTGAGTCCCATGTGATTGACACATGATTCCCACGTGATTCTCACGTGATTCCCACGTGATTCTCACGTGATTCCCATGTGATTGACACGTGATTCCCACGTGATTGACACGTGATTCACACGGGATTCCCACGTGACTCCCTCATGATTTCCACGTGATTGACACGTGATTCCCTCGTCATTCCCACGTGATTCCCCCGTAAATGACAAGTGATTCCCACATGATTCCCACGTGGTTGACACATTCCCACGTGATTCCCACGTGATTGACACGTGATTCCCATGTGAGTCCCATGTGATTGACACATGATTCCCACGTGATTTACACGTGATTCCCACGTGATTCCCACGTGATTCTCACGTGATTCCCATGTGATTGACACGTGATTCCCACGTGATTGGCAGGTGATTCCCACGCGATTCCCACGTGACTCCCTCGTGATTCCCACGTGATTGACACGTGATTCCCACCTAATTCCCACGTGAGTGACACGTGATTCCCACGTGATTCCCACGTGATTGACACATTCCCACGTTTTTCCCACTTGATTGACACGTGTTTCCCAAGGGATTCCCACGTGACTCCCTCGTGACTCCCACGTGACTGACACGTGATTCCCACCTAATTCCCACGTGATTGACACGTGATTCCCACGTGATTGACACGTGATTTCCACGGGATTTCCACGTGATTAACACGTGATTCCCCCGTGATTGACACGTCATTCCCACGTGATTCCTACATGGTTCCTCGTGATTGACACTTGATTCGCACGTGATTCCCACGGGATTGACACGTGATTCCCACGTGATTGACACATTCCCACGTTTTCCCCCTTGATTGACACGTGATTCCCACGGGATTCCCACGTGACTCCCTCGTGATTCCCACGTGATTGACACGTGATTCCCACCTAATTCCCACGTGTTTGACACGTGATTCCCACGTGAGTCCCATGTGATTGACACATTCCCACGTGATTACCACGTGATTGACAAGTGATTCCCTCGGGATTCCCACGTGACTCCCTTGTGATTCCCACGTGATTGACACGTGATTGCCACGTGATTCCCACGTGATTGACACATTCCCACGTGATTCCCACGTGATTGACACGTGATTCCCACGGGATTCCCACGTGACTCCCTCGTGATCCCCACGTGATTGACACGTGATACCCACGGGATTCCCACGTGACACCCACCTAATTCCCACGTGTTTGACACGTGATTCCCATGTGGTTCCCACGTGATTGACACATTCCCACGTGATTCCCACGTGATTGACACGTGATTCCCACGGGATTCCCACGTGACTCCCTCGTGATTCCCACGTGATTGACACGTGATTCCAACCTAGTTCCCACGTGATTGACATGTGACTCCCTCGTGATTGCCACGTGATTGACACGTGATTCAAACCTAATTCCCACGTGATTGACACGTCATTCCCTCGTGATTCCCACGTGATTCTCAAGTGATTCCAACGTGATTGACACGTGATTCCCAACTAATTCCCACATGATTGACACGTGATTCCCACGTGCTTCCCACGTGATTCCCATGTGATTGACAGGTGATTCCCACGTGATTCCCACGTGATTGACACGTGATTCCCACCTGATTCGCACGTGATTGACACGTGATTCCCTCGTCATTCCCACGTGATTGACACGTGATTCCCACGTGAGTCCCACGTGATTGACACGTGATTCCCACGTGATTCCCATGTGATTGACAGGTGATTCCCACGTGATTCCCACGTGATTGACACGTGATTCCCACGTGATTCCCACGTGATTCCCATGTGATTGACAGGTGATTCCCACGTGATTCCCACGTGATTGACACGTGATTCCCACGTGATTGACACGTGATTCCCACCTGATTCGCACGTGATTGACACGTGATTCCCTCGTCATTCCCACGTGATTGACACGTGATTCCCACGTGATTTCCACGTGATTTACACGTGATTCCCACGTGCTTCCCACGTGATTCCCATGTGATTGACAGGTGATTCCCACGTGATTCCCACGTGATTGACACGTGATTCCCACGTGATTCCCACGTGATTCCCATGTGATTGACAGGTGATTCCCACGTGATTCCCACGTGATTGACAAGTGATTCCCACGGGATTCCCACGTGACTCCCTCGTGATTCCCACGTGATTGACACGTGATTCCCACCTAATTCCCACGTGATTGACACGTGATTCCCACGTGATTCCCACGTGATTGACACGTGATTCCCACGTGAGTCCCATGTGATTGACACATGATTCCCACGTGATTTACACGTGACTCCCTCGTGATTCCCACGTGATTGACACGTGATTCCCACGTGATTCCCACGTGATTGACAAGTGATTCCCACGGGATTCCCACGTGACTCCCTCGTGATTCCCACGTGATTGACACGTGATTCCCACCTAATTCCCACGTGATTGACACGTGATTCCCACGTGATTCCCACGTGATTGACACATTCACACGTGATTCCCCCTTGATTGACACGTGATTCCCAAGGGATTCCCACGTGACTCCCTCGTGACAGCCACGTGATTGACACGTGATTCCCACCTAATTCCCACGTGATTGACACGTAATTCCCATGTGATTCCCACGTGATTGACACATTCACACGTGATTCCCCCTTGATTGACACGTGATTCCCAAGGGATTCCCACGTGACTCCCTCGTGTTTCCCACGTGATTGACACGTGATTCCCACGTGATTCCCACGTGATTGACACGTGATTCCCTCGTGATTGCCACGTGATTGACACATGATTCCCACGTGAGTCCCATGTGATTGACACATGATTCTCACGTGATTCACACGTGAGTCCCATGTGATTGACACATGATTCCCACGTGATTTACACGTCATTCCCAAGTGATTCCCACGTGATTCCCATGTGAATGACACGTGATTCCCACGTGATTGACACGTGATTCCCACCTAATTCCCACGTGATTGACACGTGATTCTCATGTGATTGACACATACCCACGTGATTACCACATGATTGACACGTGATTCCCACGGGATTCCCACGTGACTCCCTCGTGATTCCCACGTGATTGACAAGTGATTCCCACCTTATCCCCACGTGATTGACACGTGATTCCCACGTGATTCCCACGTGATTGACACGTGATTCCCACGGGATTCCCACGTGACTCCCTCGTGATTCCCACGTGATTGACACGTGATTCCCACCTAATTCCAACGTGTTTGACACGTGATTCACACCTGATTCCCACGTGATTGACACATTCCCACGTGATTCCCACGTGATTGACACGTGATACCCATGGGATTCCCACGTGAGTCCCTCATGATTCCCACGTGATTGACACGTGATTCCCACGTGATTCGCACGTGATTGACACATTCCCACGTGATTCCCACGTGATTGACACGTGATTCCTGCGGGATTCCCACGTGACTCCCTCATGATTCCCACGTGATTGACACGTGATTCCCACGTGATTCGCACGTGATTGACACATTCCCACGTGATTCCCACGTGATTGACACGTGATTCCCCCGGGATTTCTACGTGACTCACTTGTGATTCCCACGTGATTGACACGTGATTCCCACGGGATTCCCACGTGACTCCCTCATGATTCCCACGTGATTGACACGTGATTGCCACGTGATTCGCACGTGATTGACACATTCCCACGTGATTCCCACGTGATTGTCACGTGATTCCCACGGGATTCCCACGTGACTCCCTCATGATTCCCACGTGATTGACACGTGATTCCCACGTGATTCGCACGTGATTGACACATTCCCACGTGATTCCCAGGTGATTGACACGTGATTCCCCCGGGATTTCTACGTGACTCACTTGTGATTCCCACGTGATTGACACGTGATTCCCACCTAATTCCCACGTGTTTGACACGTGATTCCCACCTGAATCCCACGTGATTGACACATTCCCACGTGATTCCCACGTGATTGACACGTGATTCCCACGGGATTCCCACATGACTCCCTCATGATTCCCACGTGATTGACACGTGATTCCCACGTGATTCGCACGTGATTGACACATTGCCACGTGATTCCCACGTGATTGACACGTGATTCCCACGGGATTTCTACGTGACTCACTTGTGATTCCCACGTGATTGACACGTGATTCCCACCTAATTCCCACGTAATTGACAAGTGATTCCCACGTGATTCTCACGTGATTGACACATTCCAACGTGATTCCCACGTGATTGACACGTGATTCCCACGGGATTCCCACGTGACTCCCTCATGATTCCCACGTGATTGACACGTGATTCCCACGTGATTCGCACGTGATTGAAACATTCCCACGTCATTCCCACGTGATTGACACGTGATTCCCACGGGATTTCTACGTGACTCACTTGTGATTCCCACGAGATTGAAACGTGATTCCCACCTAATTCCCACGTGTTTGACACGTGATTCCCACCTGATTCCCACGTGATTGACACATTCTCTCGTGATTCCCACGTGATTGACACGTGATTCCCACGGGATTCCCACGTGACTCCCTCGTGATTCCCACGTGACTCCCTCGTGATTCCCACGTGATTAACACGTGATTCCCACGTGATTCCCACGTGTTTGACACCTTCCCACGTGATTCCCACGTGATTGACACGTGATTCCCACGGGATTTCAACGTGACTCCCTCGTGATTCCCACGTGATTGACACGTGATTCCCACCTAATTCCCACGAGATGGACACGTGATTCCCACGTGATTCCCACGTGATTGACACATTCCCATGTGATTCCCACGTGATTGTCACCTGATTCCCACGGGATTCCCACGTGACTCCCTCGTGATTAACAAGTGTTTGACACGTGATTCCCACATGATTAAAACGTGATTCCCCTTGATTTCCAAGTGATTGACACCTGATTTCCACGTGATTCCCACCTGATTGACACGTCATTCCCACGTGATTCCCTCGAGATTTCCACATAATTCCCACGTGATTGACACGTGATTCCCACGTGATTAAAACGTGATTTCCCCTTTGTTCCCACGTGATTGACACGTGATTCCCAAGGGATTCCCCCGTGACTCCCTCGTGATTCCCACGTGATTGACACGTGATTCCCACCTAATTCCCACGTGATTGACACGTGATTCCCACGGGATTCCCATGTGACTGACACATTCCCACCTGATTCCCACGTGATTCACAGGTGATTCCCACGGGATTCCCACGTGACTCCCTCGTGATTATCACGTGATTGACACGTGATTCCCACCTAATTCCCACGTGATTGACAAGTGATTCACATGTGATTCCGACGTGATTGACACATTCCCACGTGATTCCCACGTGATTGACACGTGATTCCCAAGGGATTCCCACGTGACTCCCTCGTGATTCCCACGTGATTAACACGTGATTCCCACGTGATTCCCACGTGATTGACACGTGATTCCCACGTGATTCCCACGTGATTCCTCGTGATTGACACTTGATTCGCACGTGATTCCCACGGGATTGACACGTGATTCCCACATGATTCCAACGTAATTACCACGTGATTCGAACTTGACTCTCACGTGATTCCCACGTGATTGACACGTGATTCCCTCGTGATTCCCACGTGATTGACACGTCATTCCCATGTGATTCCCACGTGATTCTTACGATATCGACACGTGATTCCCACGTGATTCCCACGTGAGTCCCATGTGATTGACACGTGATTCCCACGTGATTCCCACGTGATTCTTACGATATCGACACGTGATTCCCACGTGATTCCCACGTGAGTCCCATGTGATTGACACATGATTCCCACGTGATTTACACGTGATTCCCACGGTATTCCCACGTGACTCCCTCGTGATTCCCACGTGATTGACACTTGATTCCAACCTAATTCCCACATGATTGACATGTGACTCCCTCGTGATTGCCACGTGATTGACACATGATTCCAACCTAATTCCCACGTGATTGACACGTGATTCCCTCGTGATTCCCACGTGATTCTCACTTGATTCCTACGTGATTGACACGTGATTTCCGCCTAATTCCCACGTGATTGACACGTGATTCTCACGTGATTCCCACGTGATTGACACATTCCCACGTGATTACCACGTGATTGACACGTGATTCCCACGGGATTCCCACGTGACTCCCTCGTGATTACCACGTGATTGACACGTGATTGCCACGTAATTCCCACATGATTGACACATTCCCACGTGATTACCACGTGATTGACACGTGAATCCCACGGGATTCAAACGTGACTCCCTCGTGAATCCCACGTGAGTCCCATGTGATTGACACATGATTCCCACGTGATTTACACGTGATTCCCACGTGATTCCCACGTGATTCTCACGTGTTTCACAGGTGATTGACTCGTGATTCCCAAGTGATTGACAGGTGATTCCCAAGGGAATCCCAGGTGACTCCCTCGTGATTCCCACGTGATTGACACGTGATTCCCACCTAATTCGCACGTGATTGACACGTGATTCCCACGTGATTCCCACATGATTGACGCATTCCCATGTGATTCCCCCGTGATTGACACATGATTCCCACGGGACTCCCACGTGACTCCCTCGTGATTCCCACGTGATTTACACGTGATTCCCACCTAATTCCCACGTGATTGACACGTGATTCCCACGTGATTCCCACGTGATTGACACGTGAATCCCACGTGATTCCCACGTGATTGACCTGTGATTCCCTCGTGATTGCCACGTGAATGACACGTGATTCCCACGTGAGTCCCATGTGATTAACACATGATTCCCACGTGATTCCCACGTGAGTCCAATGTGATTGACACATGATTCCAACGTGATTTACACGTGATTCCCACATGATTCCCACATGATTCCCACGTGAGTCCAATGTGACTGACACATGATTCCCACGTGATTTACACGTGATTACCACGTGATTCCCACGTGATTCTCACGTGATTCCCATGTGATTGACACGTGATTCCCACGTGATTGACACGTGATTCCCACGTGATTCCCACGTGATTGACACATTCCCACGTGATTACCACGTGATTGACACGTGATTCCCACGGGATTCCCACGTGACTCCCTCGTGATTCCCACGTGATTGACACGTAATTCCCACGTGATTCCCACGTGATTGACACATTCCCACGTGATTCCAACGGGATTGACACGTGATTACCACGGGATTCCCACGTGACTCCCTCGTGATTCCCATGTGATTGACACGTGATTCCCACCTTATTCCCACGTGATTGACACGTGATTGCTACGTGTTTTCCACGTGATTCCCACGTCATTGACACATTCCCACGTGATTCCCACGTGATTGACACGTAATTCCAACGGGATTCTCACGTGACTCCCTCGTGATTCCCACGTGATTGACACGTGATTCCCACGTGATTCCCACGTGATTGAAACATTCCCACGTGATTCCCACGTGATTGACACGTGATTCCCACGGGATTCCCACGTGACTCCCTCGTGATTCCCATGTGATTGACACGTGATTCCCACCTTATTCCCACGTGATTGACACGTGATTCCTACGTGTTTTCCACGTGATTCCCACGTTGTTGACACGTGATTCCCACATGAATCCCACGTGATTACCACGTGATTGACACGTGATTCCCACGGGATTCCCATGTGACTCCCTCATGATTCCCACATGATTGACACGTGAGTCCCACGTGATTCGCACGTGATTGACACATTCCCACGTGATTCCCACGTGATTGACATGTGATTCCCACGGGATTTGTACGTGACTCACTTGTGATTCCCACGTGATTGACACGTGAATCCCACGGGATTGACAAGTATTCCCACCTAATTCCCACGTGATTGACACGTGATTCCCACGTGATTCCCACGTGATTGACACGTGATTCCCACGGGATTCCCACGTGACTCCCTCGTGATTATCACGTGATTGACACGTGATTCCCACCTAATTCCCACGTGATTGACAAGTGATTCCCATGTGATTCCGACGGGATTGACACATTCCCACCTGATTCCCACGTGATTCACAGGTGATTCCCACGGGATTCCCACGTGACTCCCTCGTGATTATCACGTGATTGACACGTGATTCCCACCTAATTCCCACGTGATTGACAAGTGATTCCCATGTGATTCCCACGTGATTGACACATTCCCACGTGATTCCCACGTGATTGACACGTGATTCCCACGGGATTCCCACGTGACTCCCTCGTGATTCCCACGTGATTAACACGTGATTCCCACGTGATTCCCACGTGATTGACACGTGATTCCCACGTGATTCCCACGTGATTCCTCGTGATTGACACGTGATTCCCACGTGATTCCCACGTGATTGACACGTGACTCCCCCGTGATTCCCACGTGATTAACAGCTGATTCCCACGTGATTTCCACGTGATTACCATGTGATTGACATGTGATTTCCACGTGATTCCCACGTGAATGGCACTTGATTCCCACGTGATTCCCACGTTATTGACACGTGATTCCCCCGTGATTCCCACATGATTGACACGTGGTTCCCACGTGATTCCCACGTGATTGACACGTTATCCCCACGTGATTAAAACGTGATTCCCCCTTGATTCCCACGTGAATCACACGTGATTCCCACGTGATTCCCACCTGATTGACACGTGATTCCCACGTGATTCCCACGTGATTGACACGTGATTCCCAAGGGATTCCCACGTGATTGACCCGTGATTCGCACGTGATTGACACCTGATTCCCACGTGATTCCCACGTGATTGACACATTCCCACGTGATTCCCACGTGATTGACACGTGATTCCCACGGGAATCCAACGTGACACCCTCGTGATTCCCACGTGATTGACACGTGATTCCAACCTAATTCCCACGTGATTGACACGTGATTCCCACGTCATTCCCACGTGATTCCCACGTAAATGACAATTGATTCCCACATGATTCCCACGTGATTGACACATTCCCACGTGATTCCCACGTGATTGACACGTGATTCCCACGTGAGTCCAATGTGATTGACACATGATTCCCACGTGATTTACACGTGTTCCCATGTGATTCCCATGTGATTCTCACGTGATTCCCATGTGATTGACACGTGATTCCCACGTGATTGACAGGTGATTTCCACGGGATTCCCAGGTGACTCCCTCGTGATTCCCACGTGATTGACACGTGATTCCCAGCTAATTCCCACGTGATTGGCATGTGATTCCCACGTGATTGACACGTGATTCCCACGGGATTCCCACGTGACTCCCTCGTGATTCCCACGTGATTGACACGTGATTCCCACCTATTTCCCACGTGATTGACACGTGATTCCCACGTGATTGACACATTCCCTCGTGATTCCCACGTGATTGACACGTGATTCCCACGGGATTCCCACGTGACTCCCTCGTGATTCCCACGTGAGTGACACGTGATTCCCACCTAATTCCCACGTGTTTGACACGTGATTCCCACGTGATTACCACGTGATTGACACATTCCCACGTGATTCCCACGTGATGGTCACCTGATTCCCACGGGATTCCCACGTGACTCCCTCATGTTTCCTACGTGATTGACACGTGATTCCCACCTAATTCCTACGTGATTGACACGTGAGTCCCACGGGATTCCCACATGACTCCCTCGTGATTCCCACGTGATTGACACGTGATTCCCACCTATTTCCCACGTGATTGACACGTGATTCCCACGTGATTCCCACGTGATTGACACATTCCCTCGTGATTCCCACGTGATTGACACGTGATTCCCACGGGATTCCCACGTGACTCCCTCGTGATTCCCACGTGATTGACACGTGATTCCCACCTAATTCCCACGTGTTTGACACGTGATCTCACGTGAGTCCCAGGTGATTGACACATGATTCCCACGTGATTTACACGTGATTCCCACGTGATTCCCTCGTGATTCCCACGTGATTCTCACGTGATTCTCATGTCATTGACACGTGATTCCCACGTGATTGACACGTGATTCCCACATAATTCCCACGTGATTGACACGTGATTCCCACGTGATACCCACGTGATTGACACATTCCCACGTGATTCCCCCGTGATTGACACGTGATTCCCACGGGATTCCCACTTGACTCCCTCGTGATTCCCACGTGATTGACACGTGATTCCCACCTAATTCCCACGTGATTGACACGTGATTCCCACGTGATTGACACGTGATTCCCATGTGATTCCCACGTGATTCCCACGTGAATCCCATGTGATTGACACATGATTCCCACGTGTTTCCCACGTGATTGACACATTCCCACGTGATTCCCACGTGATTGACACGTGATTCTCACGGGATTCCCACGTGAATCCCTCGTGATTCCCACGTGATTGACACGTGATTCCCACCTAATTCCCAAGTGTTTGACACGTGATTCCCACGTGAGTCCCATGTGATTGACACATGATTGCGACGTGATTCCCACGTGATTGACACATTCCCACGTTTTTCCCCCGTGATTGACACGTGATTCCCACGGGATTCCCACGTGACTCCGTCGTGATTCCCACGTGATTGACACGTGATTCCCACCTAATTCCCACGTGATTGACACGTGATTCCCACCTAATTCCCACGTGATTGACACGTGATTCCCACGTGATTCCCACGTGATTGACACGTGACTCCCCCGTGATTCCCACGTGATTAACACCTGATTCCCACGTGATTTCCACGTGATTACCACGTGATTGACACGTGATTTTCACGTGATTCCCATGTGAATGGCACTTGATTCCCACGTGATTCCCACGTGATTGACACGTGATTTTCACGTGATTACCACGTGAATCACACGTGATTCCCACGTGATTCCCACCTGATTGACACGTGATTCCCACGTGATTCCCACGTGATTGACACGTGATTCCCAAGGGATTCCCACGTGATTGTCCCGTGATTCGCACGTGATTGACACCTGATTCCCACGTGATTCCCACGTGATTGACACATTCCCACGTGATTCCCACGTGATTGACACGTGATTCCCACGGGAATCCAACGTGACACCCTCGTGATTCCCACGTGATTGACACGTGATTCCAACCTAATTCACACGTGATTGACACGTGATTCCCACGTCATTCCCACGTGATTCCCACGTAAATGACAAGTGATTCCCACATGATTCCCACGTGATTGACACATTCCCACGTGATTCCCACGTGATTGACACGTGATTCCCACGTGAGTCCCATGTGATTGACACATGATTCCCACGTGATTTACCCGTGAATCCCACGTGATTCCCACGTGATTCTCATGTGATTCCCATGTGATTGACACGTGATTCCCACGTGATTGACAGTTGATTTCCACGGGATTCCCAGGTGACTCCCTCGTGATTCCCACGTGATTGACACGTGATTCCCACCTAATTCCCACGTGCTTGACACGTGATTCCCATGTGATTCCCACGTGATTGACACGTGATTTCCACGTGACTCCCATGTGATTGACACATGATTCCCACGTGTTTCCCACGTGATTCACACATTCCCACGTGATTCCCACGTGATTGACACGTGATTCCCACGGGATTCCCACGTGAATCCCTCGTGATTCCCACGTGATTGACACGTGATCCCCACCTAATTCCCACGTGTTTGACACGTGATTCCCTCGGGATTCCCACGTGACTCCGTCGTGATTCCCACGTGATTGACACGTGATTCCCACCTAATTCCCACGTGATTGACACGTGATTCCCACCTAATTCCCACATGATTGACACGTGATTCCCACCTAATTCCCACGTGATTGACACGTGATTCCCATGTGATTCCCACGTGATTGACACGTGACTCCCCCGTGATTCCCACGTGATTAACACCTGATTCCCACGTGATTTCCACGTGATTACCACGTGATTGTCAAGTGATTCCCACTTGATTCTCACATGATTTCCTCGTCATTGACACGTGATTCCAACGTGATTCTCACGTGATTGACAAGTGATTCCCACGTGATTCTCAAGTGACTCCCACGTGATTCCCACGTGATTGACACGTGATTCCCCCGTGATTCCCACATGATTGACACGTGGTTCCCACGTGATTCCCACGTGACTAACACGTTATCCCCACGTGATTAAAACGTGATTCCCCCTTGATTCCCACGTGATTGACACGTGATTCCCACGTGATTCCCACGTGATTGACACGTGATTCCCCCGTGATTCCCACATGATTGACACGTGGTTCCCACGTGATTCCCACGTGATTGACACGTGATTCCCCCGTGATTCCCACATGATTGACACGTGGTTCCCACGTGATTCCGACGTGATTAACACGTTATCCCCACGTGATTAAAACGTGATTCCCCCTTGATTCCCACGTGAATCACACGTGATTCCCACGTGATTCCCACCTGATTGACACGTGATTCCCACGTGATTCCCACGTGATTGACACGTGATTACAACGGGATTCCCAGGTGACTCCCTCGTGTTTCCCTCGTGATTGACACGTGATTCCCACCTAATTCCCACGTGATTGACACGTGATTCCCACGTTATTCCCACGTGATTGACACGTGATTCCCACGTGATTCCCACGTGATTGACACGTGATCACGTCGTGATTGCCACGTGATTGACACGTGATTCCCACGTGAGTCCCATGTGATTGACACATGATTCCCACGTGATTCCCACTTGATTGACACATTCCCACGTGATTCCCACGTGATTGACACGTGATTCCCACGGGATTCACACGTGACTCCCTCGTGATTCCCACGTGATTGACACGTGATTCCCACCTAATTCCCACGTGTTTGACACGTGATTCCCACCTGATTCTCACGTGACTCCCACGTGATTGGCACGTGATTCCCACGGGATTCCCACGTGATTCCCTCGTGATTCCCACGTGATTGACACGTGATTCCCACCTAATTCCCACGTGTTTGACACGTGATTCCCACGTGATTCCCACGTGATTGACACATTCCCACGTGATTCCCACGTGATTGACACGTGATTCCCAAGGGATTCCCACGTGACTCCCTCGTGATTCCCATGTGATTGACACGTGATTCCAACATAATTCCCACGTGATTGACACGTGAATCCCAAGTGAATCCCACGTGATTGACACGTGATTCCCACGTGAGTCCCATGTGATTGACACATGATTCCCACTTGATTTACATGTGATTCCCACGGTATTCCCATGTGACTCCCTCGTGATTCCCACGTGATTGACACTTGATTCCAACCTAATTCCCACGTGATTGACATGTGACTCCCTCGTGATTGCCACGTGATTTACACGTGATTCCAACCTAATTCCCACGTGATTGACATGTGATTCCCTCGTGATTCCAACCTAATTACCACGTGATTGACACGTGATTCCCACGTGATTCCCACGTGATTGACACGTGATTCCCTCGTGATTGCCACGTGACTGACACGTGATTCCCACGTGAGTCCCATGTGATTGACACATGATTCCCACGTGATTTACACGTGATTACCACGTGATTCCCACGTGATTCTCACGTGATTCCCCTGTGATTGACACGTGATTACCACGTGATTAACAGGTGACTCCCACGGGATTCCAACGTGACTCCCTCGTGATTCCCACGTGATTGATACGTGATTTCCACTTAATTCCCACGTGATTGCCACGTGATTCCCACGTGATTCCCACGTGATTGACACATTCCCACGTGATTCCCACGTGATTGACACGTGACTCCCACGAGATTCCCACGTGACTCCCTCGTGATTCCCACGTGATTTACACGTGATTACCCCGTGATTCCCACGTGATTCTCACGTGATTCCCCTGTGATTGACACGTGATTCCCATGTGATTGACAGGTGACTCCCACGGGATTCCCACGTGACTCCCTCGTGTTTCCCACGTGATTGACACGTGATTCCCACCTTATTCCCACGTGATTGACACGTGATTCCCACGTGATTCCCACGTAATTGACACATTCCCACGTGATTCCCACGTGATTGACACGTGATTCCCACGGGATTCCCACGTGACTCCCTCGTGATTCCCACGTGATTGACACGTGATTCCCACCTAATTAACAAGTGGTTGACACGTGATTCCCACCTGATTCCCACGTGATTGACACATTCCCACGTGATTCCCACGTGATTGACACGTGATTCCCACGGGATTCCCAGGTGACTCCCTCGTGTTTCCCTCGTGATTGACACGTGATTCCCACCTAATTCCCACGTGATTGACACGTGATTCCCACGTGATTCCCACGTGATTGACACGTTATTCCCACGTGATTCCCACGTGATTGACACGTAATTCCCTCGTGATTGCCACGTGATTGCCACGTGATTCCCACGTGAATTCCATGTGATTGACACATGATTCCCACGTAAATGACAAGTGATTCCCACATGATTCCCACGTGATTGATACATTCCCACGTGATTCCCACGTGATTGACACGTGATCCCACGTGAGTCCCATGTGATTAACACATGATTCCCACGTGATTTACACGTGATTCCCACGTGATTCCCACGTGATTCTCACGTGATTCCAATGTGATTGACACGTGATTCCCACGTGATTGACAGGTGATTCCCACGGGATTCCCATGTGACTCCCTCGTGAGTCCCACGTGATTGACACGGGATTCCCACCTAATTCCCACGTGATTGACACGTGATTCCCACGTGATTCCCACGTGATTGACACATTCCCACGTGATTCCCCCTTGATTGACACGTGATTCCCAAGGGATTCCCACATGACTCCCTCGTGATTCCCACGTGATTGACACGTGGTTCCCACCTAATTTCCACGTGATTGACACGTGATTCCCACGTGATTCCCACGTGATTGACACGTGATTCCCTCGTGATTGCCAAGTGATTGACACATGATTCCCACGTGAGTCCCATGTGATTGACACATGATTCCAACGTGATTCCCACGTGAGTCCCATGTGATTGACACATGATTCCCACGTGATTTACACGTGATTCCCACGTGATTCCCATGTGATTCTCACGTGATTGCCATGTGATTGACCCGTGATTCCCACGTGATTGCCACGTGATTCCCACGTGATTCCCACGTGATTGACACATTCCCACGTGATTCCCACGTGATTGACACGTGATTCCCACGGGATTCCCACGTGACTCCCTCGTGATTCCCACGTGATTAACACGTGATTCCCACGTGATTCCCACGTGATTGACACCTTCCCACGTGATTCCCACGTGATTGACACGTGATTCCCACGGGATTTCAACCTGACTCCCTCGTGATTCCCACGTGATTGACACGTGATTCCCACCTAATTCCCACGTGATTGACACGTGATTCCCACGTGATTCCCACGTGATTGACACGTGATTCCCACGGGATTCCCACGTGACTCCCTCGTGATTCCCACGTTATTGACACGTGATTCCAACCTAATTCCCCCGTGATTGACACGTGATTCCCATGTCATACCCACGTGATTCCCACGTAAATGACAAGTGATTCCCACATGATTCCCACGTGATTGACACATTCCCACGTGATACCCACGTGATTGACACGTGATTCCCACTTGATTGACACGTGATTCCCACGTGATTCCCACGTGATTCCCATGTGATTTCCATGTGATTGCCATGTGATTGACACGTGATTCCCACGTGATACCCACGTGATTGACACGTGATTCCCACTTGATTGACACGTGATTCCCACGTGATTCCCACGTGATTCCCATGTGATTCCCATGTGATTGCCACGTGATTGACACGTGATTCCCACGTGATTCCCACGTGATTGATACGTGATTCCCACGTGAGTCCCATGTGATTGACACATGATTCCCACGTGATTTACACGTGATTCCCACGTGATTCCCACGTGATTCTCACGTGACTCCCATGTGATTGACACGTGATTCCCACGTGATTGACAGGTGATTTCCACGGGATTCCCACGTGACTCCCTCGTGATTCCCATGTGATTCACATGTGATTCCCACCTAATTCACACGTGATTGACACGTGATTCCCACGTGATTCCCACGTGATTGACACATTGCCACGTGATTCCCCCTTGATTGACACGTGATTCCCAAGGGATTCCCATGTGACTCCCTCGTGACTCCCACGTGATTGACACGTGATTTCCACCTAATTCCCACGTGATTGACACGTGATTCCCACGTGATTCCCACGTGATTGACACGTGATTCCCACGTGATTCCCACGTGATTGACACGTGATTCCCTCGTGATTGCCACCTGATTGACACAGGATTCCCACGTGAGTCCCATGTGATTGACACATGATTCCCACGTGATTCCCACGTGATTCTCACGTGATTCCCATGTGATTGACACGTGATTCCCACGTGATTGACAGGTGATTCCCACAGGATTCCCACGTGACTCCGTCGTGATTCCCACGTGATTGACAAGTATTCCCACCTAATTCCGACGTGATTGACACGTGATTCCCACGTGATTGACACATTCCCACGTGATTCCCACGTGATTGACACGTGATTCCCACGGGATTCCCACGTGATTAACACGTGATTCCCACGTGATTCCCACGTGATTGACACGTGATTCCCACCTAATTCCCACGTGATTGACACGTGATTCCCACGTGATTCTCACGTGATTGACACATTCCCACGTGATTCCCACGTGATTGGCACATGATTCCCACGGGATTCCCTCATGATTCCCTCGTGATTCCCACGTGATTGACACGTGATTCCCACCTAATTCCCACGTGTTTGACATGTGATTCCCACGTGATTCCCACGTGATTGACACATTCCCACGTGATTCCCACGTATATAACAAGTGATTCCCACATGATTCCCACGTGATTGACATATTCCCACGTGATTCCCACGTGATTGACACGTGATTCCCACGTGAGTCCCATGTGATTGACACATGATTCCCACGTGATTTACACGTGATTCCCACGTGATTCCCACGTGATTCTCACGTGATTCCCATGTGATTGACACGTGATTCTCACGTGATTGACAGGTGATTCCCACGGGATTCCCACGTGACTTCCTCGTGTTTCCCACGTGATTGATACGTGATTCCCACCTAATTCCCACGTGATTGACACGTGATTCCCACGTGATTCCCACATGATTGACACATTGCCACGTGATTCCCCCTTGATTGACACGTGATTCCCAAGGGATTTCAATGTGACTCCCTCGTGACTCCCACGTGATTGACACGTGATTCCCACCTAATTCCCACGTGATTGACACGTGATTCCCACGTGATTCCCACGTGATTGACACGTGATTCCCACGTGATTCCCACGTGATTGACACGTTATTCCCTCGTGATTGCCACGTGATTGACACAGGATTCCCACGTGAGTCCCATGTGATTGACACATGATTCCCACGTGATTCCCACGTGATTCCCACGTGATTCCCACGTGATTCTCACGTGATTCCCATGTGATTGACACGTGATACCCACGTGATTGACAGGTGATTCCCACAGGATTCCCACGTGACTCCGTCGTGATTCCCACGTGATTGACAAGTATTCCCACCTAATTCCCACGTGATTGACACATTCCCACGTGATTCCCACGTGATTGACACGTGATTCCCACGGGATTCCCACGTGATTAACACGTGATTCCCACGTGATTCCCACGTGATTGACACGTGATTCCCACCTAATTCCCACGTGATTGACACGTGATTCCCACGTGATTCTCACGTGATTGACACATTCCCACGTGATTCCCACGTGATTGGCACATGATTCCCACGGGATTCCCTCATGATTCCCTCGTGATTCCCACGTGATTGACACGTGATTCCCACCTAATTCCCACGTGTTTGACATGTGATTCCCACGTGATTCCCACGTGATTGACACATTCCCACGTTATTCCCACGTAATTGACACGTGATTCCCACGGGATTCCCACGTGACTCCCTCGTGATTCCCACGTGATTGACACGTGATTCCAACCTAATTTCCACGTGATTGACACGTGATTTCCACGTGATATTCACGTGATTGACACGTGATTCCCACGTGAGTCCCATGTGATTGACACATGATTCCCACGTGATTTACACGTGATTCCCACGGGATTCCCACGTGACTCCCTCGTGATTCCCACGTGATTGACACATGATTCCAACCTAATTCCCACGTGATTGACATGTTACTCCCTAGTGATTGCCACGTGATTGACACGTGACTCCAACCTAATTCCCACGTGATTGACACGTGATTCCCTCGTGATTCCCACGTGATTCTCACGTGATTCCATCGTGATTGACACGTGATTCTCTCGTGATTCCCACGTGATTGACACGTGATTCCCCCGTAATTCCCACGTGATTTACAGGTGATTCCCTCGTGATTCCCACGTGATTGACACGTGATTCCCACGTGATTGACACTTGATTCCCACCTGATTCACACGTGATTGACATGTGATTCCCTCGTGATTTCCATGTGATTGACACCTGATTCCCACGTGAGTCCCACGTGATTGACACATGATTCCCACGTGATTTCCACGTGATTTACACGTGATTCCCACGTGCTTCCCCCGTGATTCCCATGTGATTGACAGGTTATTCCTACGTGATTTTCACGTGATTGACACGTGATTCCCGCATCATTCCCCCATGATACCCACGTAAATGACAAGTGATTCCCACATGATTCCCACGTGATTGACACATTCCCACGTGATTCCCACGTGATTGACACGTGATTCACACGGGATTCCCACGTGACTCCCTCGTGATTTCCACGTGATTGACACGTGATTCCCACGTCATACCCACGTGATTCCCACGTAAATGACAAGTGATTCCCACATGATTCCCACGTGATTAACACATTCCCACGTGATTCCCACGTGATTGACACGTGATTCCCACGTGAGTCCCATGTGATTGACACATGATTCCCACGTGATTTACAAGTGATTCCCACGTGATTCCCACGTGATTCTCACGTGATTCCCTTGTGATTGACACGTGATTCCCACGTGATTGACAGGTGATTCCCACGGGATTCCCACGTGACTCCCTCGTGATTCCCACCTGATTGACACGTGATCCCCACGTGATTCCCACGTGATTGACACATTGCCTCGTGATCCCCCCTTGATTGACTCGTGATTCCCAAGGGATTCCCACGTGACTCCCTCGTGACTCCCACGTGATTGACACGTGATTCCCACCTAATTCCCACGTGATTGACACGTGATTCCCACGTGATTCCCACGTGATTGACACGTGATTCCCACGTGATTCCCACGTGATTGACACGTGATTTCCTCGTGATTGCCACGAGATTGACACATGATTCCCATGTGAGTCCCATGTGATTGATACATGATTCTCACGTGATTCCCACGTGAGTCCCATGTGATTGACACATGCTTCCCACGTGATTCTCACGTGATTCCCACGTGATTCTCACGTGATTCCCATGTGATTGACACGTGATTCCCACGTGATTGACAGGTGATTCCCACAGGATTCCCACGTGACTCCGTCGTGATTGCCACCTGATTGACAAGTATTCCCACCTAATTCCCAAGTGATTGACACTGATTCCCACGTGATTGACACATTCCCACGTGATTCCCACGTGATTGACACGTGATTTCCACGGGATTTCCACGTGATTAACACGTGATTCCCCTGTGACTGACACGTGATTCCCACGTGATTCCCACATGGTTCCTCGTGATTGACACTTGATTCGCACGTGATTCCCACGGGATTGACATGTGATTCCCACGTGATTCCCACGTGATTGACACGTGATTCCCTCGTGATTGCCACGTGATTGACACATGATTCCCACGTGAGTCCCATGTGATTGACACATGATTCTCACGTGATTCCCACATGATTCCCACGTGATTGACACATTCCCACGTGATTCCCATGTGATTGACACGTGATTCACACGGGATTCCCACGTGACACCCTCATGATTTCCACGTGATTGACACGTGATTCCCACGTCATTCCCACGTGATTCCCCCGTAAATGACAAGTGATTCCCACATGATTCCCACGTGATTGACACATTCCCACGTGATTCCCACGTGATTGACACGTGATTCCCATGTGAGTCCCATGTGATTGACACATGATTCCCACGTGATTTACACGTGATTCCCACGTGATTCCCACGTGATTCTCACGTGATTCCCATGTGATTGACACGTGATTCCCACGTGATTGACAGGTGATTCCCACGGGATTCCCACGTGACTCCCTCGTGATTCCCACGTGATTGACACGTGATTCCCACCTAATTCCCACGTGATTGACACGTGATTCCCACGTGTTTCCCACATGATTGACACATTCCCACGTTTTTCCCCCTTGATTGACACGTGATTCCCAAGGGATTCCCACGTGACTCCCTCGTGAATCCCACGTGATTGACACGTGATTCCCACCTAATTCCCACGTGATTGACACGTGATTCCCACGTGATTCCCACGTGATTGACACGTGATTCCCAACTAATTCCCACGTGATTGACACATTCCCACGTGATTCCCACGTGATTGGCACATGATTCCCACGGGATTCCCTCATGATTCCCTCGTGATTCCCACGTGATTGACACGTGATTCCCATGTGATTCCCACGTGATTGACACATTCACACGTGATTCCCCCTTGATTGACACGTGATTCCCAAGGGATTCCCACGTGACTCCTTCGTGTTTCCCACGTGATTGACACCTGATTCCCACGTGATTCCCACGTGATTGACACGTGATTCCCTCGTGATTGCCACGTGATTGACACATGATTCCCACGTGAGTCCCATGTGATTGACACATGATTCCCACGTGATTTACACGTCATTCCCAAGTGATTTCCACGTGATTCCCATGTGATTGACACGTGATTCCCACGTGATTGACACGTGATTCCCACCTAATTCCCACGTGATTGACACGTGATTCTCATGTGATTGACACATACCCACGTGATTACCACATGATTGACACGTGATTCCCACGGGATTCCCACGTGACTCCCTCGTGATTCCCACGTGATTGACAAGTGATTCCCACCTTATCCCCACGTGATTGACACGTGATTCCCACGTGATTCCCACGTGATTGACACGTGATTCCCACGGGATTCCCACGTGACTCCCTCGTGATTCCCACGTGATTGACACGTGATTCCCACCTAATTCCAACGTGTTTGACACGTGATTCACACCTGGTTCCCACGTGATTGACACATTCCCACGTGATTCCCACGTGATTGACACGTGATACCCACGGGATTCCCACGTGAGTCCCTCATGATTCCCACGTGATTGACACGTGATTCCCACGTGATTCGCACGTGATTGACACATTCCCACGTGATTCCCACGTGATTGACACGTGATTCCCACGGGATTTCTACGTGACTCACTTGTGATTCCCACGTGATTGACACGTGATTCCCGCGGGATTCCCACGTGACTCCCTCATGATTCCCAAATGATTGACACGTGATTCCCACGTGATTCGCACGTGATTGACACATTCCCACGTGATTCCCACGTGATTGACACGTGATTCCCCCGGGATTTCTACGTGACTCACTTGTGATTCCCACGTGATTGACACGTGATTCCCACGGGATTCCCACGTGACTCCCTCATGATTCCCACGTGATTGACACGTGATTCCCACGTGATTCGCACGTGATTGACACATTCCCACGTGATTCCCACGTGATTGACACGTGATTCCCACGGAATTCCCACGTGACTCCCTCATGATTCCCACGTGATTGACACGTGATTCCCACGTGATTCGCACGTGATTGACACATTCCCACGTGATTCCCACGTGATTGACACGTGATTCCCCCGGGATTCCTACGTGACTCACTTGTGATTCCCACGTGATTGACACGTGATTCCCACCTAATTCCCACGTGTTTGACACGTGATTCCCACCTGAATCCCACGTGATTGACACATTCCCACGTGATTCCCACGTGATTGACACGTGATTCCCACGGGATTCCCACATGACTCCCTCATGATTCCCACGTGATTGACACGTGATTCCCACGTGATTCGCACGTGATTGACACATTCCCACGTGATTCCCACGTGATTGACACGTGATTCCCACGGGATTTCTACGTGACTCACTTGTGATTCCCACGTGATTGACACGTGATTCCCACCTAATTCCCACGTAATTGACAAGTGATTCCCACGTGATTCTCACGTGATTGACACATTCCAACGTGATTCCCACGTGATTGACACGTGATTCCCACGGGATTCCCACGTGATTCTCACGTGATTCCCATGTGATTGACACGTGATTCCCACGTGATTGACAGGTGATTCCCACGGGATTCCCACGTGACTCCCTCGTGATTCCCACGTGATTGACACGTGATTCCCACCTAATTCCCACGTGATTGACACGTGATTCCCACGTGTTTCCCACATGATTGACACATTCCCACGTTTTTCCCCCTTGATTGACACGTGATTCCCAAGGGATTCCCACGTGACTCCCTTGTGAATCCCACGTGATTGACACGTGATTCCCACCTAATTCCCACGTGATTGACACGTGATTCCCACGTGATTCCCACGTGATTGACACATGATTCCCAACTAATTCCCACGTGATTGACACATTCCCACGTGATTCCCACGTGATTGGCACATGATTCCCACGGGATTCCCACATGATTCCCTCGTGATTCCCACGTGATTGACACGTGATTCCCATGTGAGTCCCATGTGATTGACACATGATTCCCACGTGATTCCCATGTGATTGACAGGTGATTCCCACGTGATTCCCACGTGATTGACACGTGATTCCCACGTGATTCCCATGTGATTGACAGGTGATTCCCACGTGATTCCCACGTGATTGACACGTGATTCCCACGTGATTGACACGTGATTCCCACCTGATTCGCACGTGATTGACACGTGATTCCCTCGTCATTCCCACGTGATTGACACGTGATTCCCACGTGATTTCCACGTGATTTACACGTGATTCCCACGTGCTTCCCACGTGATTCCCATGTGATTGACAGGTGATTCCCACGTGATTCCCACGTGATTGACACGTGATTCCCACATGATTCCCATGTGATTGACAGGTGATTCCCACGTGATTCCCACGTGATTGACAAGTGATTCCCACGGGATTCCCACGTGACTCCCTCGTGATTCCCACGTGATTGACACGTGATTCCCACCTAATTCCCACGTGATTGACACGTGATTCCCACGTGATTCCCACGTGATTGACACGTGATTCCCACGTGAGTCCCATGTGATTGACACATGATTCCCACGTGATTTACACGTGACTCCCTCGTGATTCCCACGTGATTGACACGTGATTCCCACGTGATTCCCACGTGTTTGACAAGTGATTCCCACGGGATTCCCACGTGACTCCCTCGTGATTCCCACGTGATTGACACGTGATTCCCACCTAATTCCCACGTGATTGACACGTGATTCCCACGTGATTCCCACGTGATTGACACATTCACACGTGATTCCCCCTTGATTGACACGTGATTCCCAAGGGATTCCCACGTGACTCCCTCGTGACACCCACATGATTGACACGTGATTCCCACCTAATTCCCACGTGATTGACACGTAATTCCCATGTGATTCCCACGTGATTGACACATTCACACGTGATTCCCCCTTGATTGACACGTGATTCCCAAGGGATTCCCACGTGACTCCCTCGTGTTTCCCACGTGATTGACACGTGATTCCCACGTGATTCCCACGTGATTGACACGTGATTCCCTCGTGATTGCCACGTGATTGACACATGATTCCCACGTGAGTCCCATGTGATTGACACATGATTCTCACGTGATTCACACGTGAGTCCCATGTGATTGACACATGATTCCCACGTGATTTACACGTCATTCCCAAGTGATTCCCACGTGATTCCCATGTGATTGACACGTGATTCCCACGTGATTGACACGTGATTCCCACCTAATTCCCACGTGATTGACACGTGATTCTCATGTGATTGACACATACCCACGTGATTACCACATGATTGACACGTGATTCCCACGGGATTCCCACGTGACTCCCTCGTGATTCCCACGTGATTGACAAGTGATTCCCACCTTATCCCCACGTGATTGACACGTGATTCCCACGTGATTCCCACGTGATTGACACGTGATTCCCACGGGATTCCCACGTGACTCCCTCGTGATTCCCACGTGATTGACACGTGATTCCCACCTAATTCCAACGTGTTTGACACGTGATTCACACCTGATTCCCACGTGATTGACACATTCCCACGTGATTCCCACGTGATTGACACATGATACCCACGGGATTCCCACGTGAGTCCCTCATGATTCCCACGTGATTGACACGTGATTCCCACGTGATTCGCACGTGATTGACACATTCCCACGTGATTCCCTCGTGATTGACACGTGATTCCCACGGGATTTCTACGTGACTCACTTGTGATTCCCACGTGATTGACACGTGATTCCCGCGGGATTCCCACGTGACTCCCTCATGATTCCCACGTGATTGACACGTGATTCCCACGTGATTCGCACGTGATTGACACATTCCCACGTGATTCCCACGTGATTGACACGTGATTCCCCCGGGATTTCTACGTGACTCACTTGTGATTCCCACGTGATTGACACGTGATTCCCACGGGATTCCCACGTGACTCCCTCATGATTCCCTCGTGATTGACACGTGATTCCCACGTGATTCGCACGTGATTGACACATTCCCACGTGATTCCCACGTGATTGACACGTGATTCCCACGGGATTCCCACGTGACTCCCTCATGATTCCCACGTGATTGACACGTGATTCCCACGTGATTCGCACGTGTTTGACACATTCCCACGTGATTCCCACGTGATTGACAAGTGATTCCCCCGGGATTTCTACGTGACTCACTTGTGATTCCCACGTGATTGACACGTGATTCCCACCTAATTCCCACGTGTTTGACACGTGATTCCCACCTGAATCCCACGTGATTGACACATTCCCACGTGATTCCCACGTGATTGACACGTGATTCCCACGGGATTCCCACATGACTCCCTCATGATTCCCACGTGATTGACACGTGATTCCCACGTGATTCGCACGTGATTGACACATTCCCACGTGATTCCCACGTGATTGACACGTGATTCCCACGGGATTTCTACGTGACTCACTTGTGATTCCCACGTGATTGACACGTGATTCCCACCTAATTCCCACGTAATTGACAAGTGATTCCCACGTGATTCTCACGTGATTGACACATTCCAACGTGATTCCCACGTGATTGACACGTGATTCCCACGGGATTCCCACGTGACTCCCTCATGATTCCCACGTGATTGACACGTGATTCCCACGTGATTCGCACGTGATTGAAACATTCCCACGTCATTCCCACGTGATTGACACGTGATTCCCACGGGATTTCTACGTGACTCACTTGTGATTCCCACGAGATTGAAACGTGATTCCCACCTAATTCCCACGTGTTTGACACGTGATTCCCACCTGATTCCCACGTGATTGACACATTCTCTCGTGATTCCCACGTGATTGACACGTGATTCCCGCGGGATTCCCACGTGACTCCCTCGTGATTCCCACGTGACTCCCTCGTGATTCCCACGTGATTAACACGTGATTCCCACGTGATTCCCACGTGTTTGACACCTTCCCACGTGATTCCCACGTGATAGACACGTGATTTCCACGGGATTTCAACGTGACTCCCTCGTGATTCCCACGTGATTGACACGTGATTCCCACCTAATTCCCACGAGATTGACACGTGATTCCCACGTGATTCCCACGTGATTGACACATTCCCATGTGATTCCCACGTGATTGTCACCTGATTCCCACGGGATTCCCACGTGACTCCCTCGTGATTAACACGTGTTTGACACGTGATTCCCACATGATTAAAACGTGATTCCCCTTGATTTCCAAGTGATTGACACCTGATTTCCACGTGATTCCCACGTGATTGACACGTCATTCCCACGTGATTCCCTCGAGATTTCCACATAATTCCCACGTGATTGACACGTGATTCCCACGCGATTAAAACGTGATTTCCCCTTTGTTCCCACGTGATTGACACGTGATTCCCAAGGGATTCCCCCGTGACTCCCTCGTGATTCCCACGTGATTGACACGTGATTCCCACCTAATTCCCACGTGATTGACACGTGATTCCCACGGGATTCCCACGTGACTGACACATTCCCACCTGATTCCCACGTGATTCACAGGTGATTCCCACGGGATTCCCACGTGACTCCCTCGTGATTATCACGTGATTGACACGTGATTCCCACCTAATTCCCACGTGATTGACAAGTGATTCACATGTGATTCCGACGTGATTGACACATTCCCACGTGATTCCCACGTGATTGACACGTGATTCCCACGGGATTCCCACGTGACTCCCTCGTGATTCCCACGTGATTAACACGTGATTCCCACGTGATTCCCACGTGATTGACACGTGATTCCCACGTGATTCCCACGTGATTCCTCGTGATTGACACTTGATTCGCACGTGATTCCCACGGGATTGACACGTGATTCCCACATGATTCCAACGTAATTACCACGTGATTCGAACTTGACTCTCACGTGATTCCCACGTGATTGACACGTCATTCCCACGTGATTCCCTCGAGATTTCCACATAATTCCCACGTGATTGACACGTGATTCCCACGCGATTAAAACGTGATTTCCCCTTTGTTCCCACGTGATTGACACGTGATTCCCAAGGGATTCCCCCGTGACTCCCTCGTGATTCCCACGTGATTGACACGTGATTCCCACCTAATTCCCACGTGATTGACACGTGATTCCCACGGGATTCCCACGTGACTCCCTCGTGATTCCCACGTGATTAACACGTGATTCCCACGTGATTCCCACGTGATTCCCACGTGATTCTCACGTGATTCCCTTGTGATTGACACGTGATTCCCACGTGATTGACAGGTGATTCCCACGGGATTCCCACGTGACTCCCTCGTGATTCCCACCTGATTGACACGTGATCCCCACGTGATTCCCACGTGATTGACACATTGCCTCGTGATCCCCCCTTGATTGACTCGTGATTCCCAAGGGATTCCCACGTGACTCCCTCGTGACTCCCACGTGATTGACACGTGATTCCCACCTAATTCCCACGTGATTGACACGTGATTCCCACGTGATTCCCACGTGATTGACACGTGATTCCCACGTGATTCCCACGTGATTGACACGTGATTTCCTCGTGATTGCCACGAGATTGACACATGATTCCCATGTGAGTCCCATGTGATTGATACATGATTCTCACGTGATTCCCACGTGAGTCCCATGTGATTGACACATGCTTCCCACGTGATTCTCACGTGATTCCCACGTGATTCTCACGTGATTCCCATGTGATTGACACGTGATTCCCACGTGATTGACAGGTGATTCCCACAGGATTCCCACGTGACTCCGTCGTGATTGCCACCTGATTGACAAGTATTCCCACCTAATTCCCAAGTGATTGACACTGATTCCCACGTGATTGACACATTCCCACGTGATTCCCACGTGATTGACACGTGATTTCCACGGGATTTCCACGTGATTAACACGTGATTCCCCTGTGACTGACACGTGATTCACACGTGATTCCCACATGGTTCCTCGTGATTGACACTTGATTCGCACGTGATTCCCACGGGATTGACATGTGATTCCCACGTGATTCCCACGTGATTGACACGTGATTCCCTCGTGATTGCCACGTGATTGACACATGATTCCCACGTGAGTCCCATGTGATTGACACATGATTCTCACGTGATTCCCACATGATTCCCACGTGATTGACACATTCCCACGTGATTCCCATGTGATTGACACGTGATTCACACGGGATTCCCACGTGACACCCTCATGATTTCCACGTGATTGACACGTGATTCCCACGTCATTCCCACGTGATTCCCCCGTAAATGACAAGTGATTCCCACATGATTCCCACGTGATTGACACATTCCCACGTGATTCCCACGTGATTGACACGTGATTCCCATGTGAGTCCCATGTGATTGACACATGATTCCCACGTGATTTACACGTGATTCCCACGTGATTCCCACGTGATTCTCACGTGATTCCCATGTGATTGACACGTGATTCCCACGTGATTGACAGGTGATTCCCACGGGATTCCCACGTGACTCCCTCGTGATTCCCACGTGATTGACACGTGATTCCCACCTAATTCCCACGTGATTGACACGTGATTCCCACGTGTTTCCCACATGATTGACACATTCCCACGTTTTTCCCCCTTGATTGACACGTGATTCCCAAGGGATTCCCACGTGACTCCCTCGTGAATCCCACGTGATTGACACGTGATTCCCACCTAATTCCCACGTGATTGACACGTGATTCCCACGTGATTCCCACGTGATTGACACGTGATTCCCAACTAATTCCCACGTGATTGACACATTCCCACGTGATTCCCACGTGATTGGCACATGATTCCCACGGGATTCCCTCATGATTCCCTCGTGATTCCCACGTGATTGACACGTGATTCCCATGTGATTCCCACGTGATTGACACATTCACACGTGATTCCCCCTTGATTGACACGTGATTCCCAAGGGATTCCCACGTGACTCCCTCGTGTTTCCCACGTGATTGACACCTGATTCCCACGTGATTCCCACGTGATTGACACGTGATTCCCTCGTGATTGCCACGTGATTGACACATGATTCCCACGTGAGTCCCATGTGATTGACACATGATTCCCACGTGATTTACACGTCATTCCCAAGTGATTTCCACGTGATTCCCATGTGATTGACACGTGATTCCCACGTGATTGACACGTGATTCCCACCTAATTCCCACGTGATTGACACGTGATTCTCATGTGATTGACACATACCCACGTGATTACCACATGATTGACACGTGATTCCCACGGGATTCCCACGTGACTCCCTCGTGATTCCCACGTGATTGACAAGTGATTCCCACCTTATCCCCACGTGATTGACACGTGATTCCCACGTGATTCCCACGTGATTGACACGTGATTCCCACGGGATTCCCACGTGACTCCCTCGTGATTCCCACGTGATTGACACGTGATTCCCACCTAATTCCAACGTGTTTGACACGTGATTCACACCTGGTTCCCACGTGATTGACACATTCCCACGTGATTCCCACGTGATTGACACGTGATACCCACGGGATTCCCACGTGAGTCCCTCATGATTCCCACGTGATTGACACGTGATTCCCACGTGATTCGCACGTGATTGACACATTCCCACGTGATTCCCACGTGATTGACACGTGATTCCCACGGGATTTCTACGTGACTCACTTGTGATTCCCACGTGATTGACACGTGATTCCCGCGGGATTCCCACGTGACTCCCTCATGATTCCCAAATGATTGACACGTGATTCCCACGTGATTCGCACGTGATTGACACATTCCCACGTGATTCCCACGTGATTGACACGTGATTCCCCCGGGATTTCTACGTGACTCACTTGTGATTCCCACGTGATTGACACGTGATTCCCACGGGATTCCCACGTGACTCCCTCATGATTCCCACGTGATTGACACGTGATTCCCACGTGATTCGCACGTGATTGACACATTCCCACGTGATCCCCACGTGATTGACACGTGATTCCCACGGAATTCCCACGTGACTCCCTCATGATTCCCACGTGATTGACACGTGATTCCCACGTGATTCGCACGTGATTGACACATTCCCACGTGATTCCCACGTGATTGACACGTGATTCCCCCGGGATTCCTACGTGACTCACTTGTGATTCCCACGTGATTGACACGTGATTCCCACCTAATTCCCACGTGTTTGACACGTGATTCCCACCTGAATCCCACGTGATTGACACATTCCCACGTGATTCCCACGTGATTGACACGTGATTCCCACGGGATTCCCACATGACTCCCTCATGATTCCCACGTGATTGACACGTGATTCCCACGTGATTGACACGTGATTCCCACGTGATTCCCACGTGATTGACACATTCCCACGTGATTACCACGTGATTGACACGTGATTCCCACGGGATTCCCACGTGACTCCCTCGTGATTCCCACGTGATTGACACGTAATTCCCACGTGATTCCCACGTGATTGACACATTCCCACGTGATTCCAACGGGATTGACACGTGATTACCACGGGATACCCACGTGACTCCCTCGTGATTCCCATGTGATTGACACGTGATTCCCACCTTATTCCCACGTGATTGACACGTGATTGCTACGTGTTTTCCACGTGATTTCCACGTCATTGACACATTCCCACGTGATTCCCACGTGATTGACACGTAATTCCCACGGGATTCTCACGTGACTCCCTCGTGATTCCCACGTGATTGACACGTGATTCCCACGTGATTCCCACGTGATTGAAACATTCCCACGTGATTCCCACGTGATTGACACGTGATTCCCACGGGATTCCCACGTGACTCCCTCGTGATTCCCATGTGATTGACACGTGATTCCCACCTTATTCCCACGTGATTGACACGTGATTCCTACGTGTTTTCCACGTGATTCCCACGTTGTTGACACGTGATTCCCACATGAATCCCACGTGATTACCACGTGATGGACACGTGATTCCCATGGGATTCACACGTGACTCCCTCATGATTCCCACATGATTGACACGTGAGTCCCACGTGATTCGCACGTGATTGACACATTCCCACGTGATTCCCACGTGATTGACATGTGATTCCCACGGGATTTGTACGTGACTCACTTGTGATTCCCACGTGATTGACACGTGATTCCCACGGGATTGACAAGTATTCCCACCTAATTCCCACGTGATTGACACGTGATTCCCACGTGATTCCCACGTGATTCCCACGTGATTGACACGTGATTCCCACGGGATTCCCACGTGACTCCCTCGTGATTATCACGTGATTGACACGTGATTCCCACCTAATTCCCACGTGATTGACAAGTGATTCCCATGTGATTCCGACGTGATTGACACATTCCCTCCTGATTCCCACGTGATTCACAGGTGATTCCCACGGGATTCCCACGTGACTCCCTCGTGATTATCACGTGATTGACACGTGATTCCCACCTAATTCCCACGTGATTGACAAGTGATTCCCATGTGATTCCGACGTGATTGACACATTCCCACGTGATTCCCACGTGATTGACACGTGATTCCCACGGGATTCCCACGTGACTCCCTCGTGATTCCCACGTGATTAACACGTGATTCCCACGTGATTCCCACGTGATTGACACGTGATTCCCACGTGATTCCCACGTGATTCCTCGTGATTGACACGTGATTCCCACGTGATTCCCACGTGATTGACACGTGACTCCCCCGTGATTCCCACGTGATTAACAGCTGATTCCCACGTGATTTCCACGTGATTACCATGTGATTGACATGTGATTTCCACGTGATTCCCACGTGAATGGCACTTGATTCCCACGTGATTCCCACGTGATTGACAAGTGATTCCCACGTGATTCTCACATGATTTCCTCGTGATTGACACGTGATTCCAACGTGATTCTCACGTGATTGACACGTGATTCCCCCGTGATTCCCACGTGATTGACACGTGGTTCCCACGTGATTCCCACGTTATTGACACGTGATTCCCCCGTGATTCCCACATGATTGACACGTGGTTCCCACGTGATTCCCACGTGATTGACACGTTATCCCCACATGATTAAAACGTGATTCCCCCTTGATTCCCACGTGAATCACACGTGATTCCCACGTGATTCCCACCTGATTGACACGTGATTCCCACGTGATTGACACGTGATTCCCAAGGGATTCCCACGTGATTGACCCGTGATTCGCACGTGATTGACACCTGATTCCCACGTGATTCCCACGTGATTGACACATTCCCACGTGATTCCCACGTGATTGACACGTGATTCCCACGGGAATCCAACGTGACACCCTCGTGATTCCCACGTGATTGACACGTGATTCCAACCTAATTCCCACGTGATTGACACGTGATTCCCACGTCATTCCCACGTGATTCCCACGTAGATGACAATTGATTCCCACATGATTCCCACGTGATTGACACATTCCCACGTGATTCCCACGTGATTGACACGTGATTCCCACGTGAGTCCAATGTGATTGACACATGATTCCCACGTGATTTACACGTGTTCCCATGTGATTCCCACGTGATTCTCACGTGATTCCCATGTGACTGACACGTGATTCCCACGTGATTGACAGGTGATTTCCACGGGATTCCCAGGTGACTCCCTCGTGATTCCCACGTGATTGACACGTGATTCCCAGCTAATTTCCACGTGATTGACATGTGATTCCCACGTGATTGACACGTGATTCCCACGGGATTCCCACGTGACTCCCTCGTGATTCCCACGTGATTGACACGTGATTCCCACCTATTTCCCACGTGATTGACACGTGATTCCCACGTGATTGACACATTCCCTAGTGATTCCCACGTGATTGACACGTGATTCCCACGGGATTCCCACGTGACTCCCTCGTGATTCCCACGTGAGTGACACGTGATTCCCACCTAATTCCCACGTGTTTGACACGTGATTCCCACGTGATTACCACGTGATTGACACATTCCCACGTGATTCCCACGTGATGGTCACCTGATTCCCACGGGCTTCCCACGTGACTCCCTCATGTTTCCTACGTGATTGACACGTGATTCCCACCTAATTCCTACGTGATTGACACGTGAGTCCCACGGGATTCCCACATGACTCACTCGTGATTCCCACGTGATTGACACGTGATTCCCACCTATTTCCCACGTGATTGACACGTGATTCCCACGTGATTCCCACGTGATTGACACATTCCCTCGTGATTCCCACGTGATTGACACGTGATTCCCACGGGATTCCCACGTGACTCCCTCGTGATTCCCACGTGATTGACACGTGATTCCCACCAGTTCCCACGTGTTTGACACGTGATCCCACGTGAGTCCCAGGTGATTGACACATGATTCCCACGTGATTTACACGTGATTCCCACGTGATTCCCTCGTGATTCCCACGTGATTCTCACGTGATTCTCATGTCATTGACACGTGATTCCCACGTGATTGACACGTGATTCCCACATAATTCCCACGTGATTGACACGTGATTCCCACGTGATACCCACGTGATTGACACATTCCCACGTGATTCCCCCGTGATTGACACGTGATTCCCACGGGATTCCCACGTGACTCCCTCGTGATTCCCACGTGATTGACACGTGATTCCCACCTAATTCCCACGTGATTGACACGTGATTCCCACGTGATTGACACGTGATTCCCATGTGATTCCCACGTGATTCCCACGTGAATCCCATGTGATTGACACATGATTCCCACGTGTTTCCCACGTGATTGACACATTCCCACGTGATTCCCACGTGATTGACAGGTGATTCCCACGGGATTCCCACGTGAATCCCTCGTGATTCCCACGTGATTGACACGTGATTCCCACCTAATTCCCAAGTGTTTGACACGTGATTCCCACGTGAGTCCCATGTGATTGACACATGATTGCGACGTGATTCCCACGTGATTGACACATTCCCACGTTTTTCCCCCGTGATTGACACGTGATTCCCACGGGATTCCCACGTGACTCCGTCGTGATTCCCACGTGATTGACACGTGATTCCCACCTAATTCCCACGTGATTGACACGTGATTCCCACCTAATTCCCACGTGATTGACACGTGATTCCCACGTGATTCCCACGTGATTGACACGTGACTCCCCCGTGATTCCCACGTGATTAACACCTGATTCCCACGTGATTTCCACGTGTTTACCACGTGATTGACACGTGATTTTCACGTGATTCCCATGTGAATGGCACTTGATTCCCACGTGATTCCCACGTGATTGACACGTGATTTTCACGTGATTCCCACGTGATTCCCACCTGATTGACACGTGATTCCCACGTGATTCCCACGTGATTGACACGTGATTCCCAAGGGATTCCCACGTGATTGCCCCGTGATTCGCACGTGATTGACACCTGATTCCCACGTGATTCCCACGTGATTGACACATTCCCACGTATTTCCCACGTGATTGACACGTGATTCCCACGGGAATCCAACGTGACACCCTCGTGATTCCCACGTGATTGACACGTGATTCCAACCTAATTCACACGTGATTGACACGTGATTCCCACGTCATTCCCACGTGATTCCCACGTAAATGACAAGTGATTCCCACATGATTCCCACGTGATTGACACATTCCCACGTGATTCCCACGTGATTGACACGTGATTCCCACGTGAGTCCCATGTGATTGACACATGATTCCCACGTGATTTACCCGTGAATCCCACGTGATTCCCACGTGATTCTCATGTGATTCCCATGTGATTGACACGTGATTCCCACGTGATTGACAGTTGATTTCCACGGGATTCCCAGGTGACTCCCTCGTGATTCCCACGTGATTGACACGTGATTCCCACCTAATTCCCACGTGCTTGACACGTGATTCCCATGTGATTCCCACGTGATTGACACGTGATTCCTACGTGACTCCCATGTGATTGACACATGATTCCCACGTGTTTCCCACGTGATTCACACATTCCCACGTGATTCCCACGTGATTGACACGTGATTCCCACGGGATTCCCACGTGAATCCCTCGTGATTCCCACGTGATTGACACGTGATTCCCACCTAATTCCCACGTGTTTGACACGTGATTCCCACGTGAGCCCCATGTGATTGACACATGAATGCGACGTGATTCCCACGTGATTGACACATTCCCACGTTTTTCCCCCGTGATTGACACGTGATTCCCTCGGGATTCCCACGTGACTCCGTCGTGATTCCCACGTGATTGACACGTGATTCCCACCTAATTCCCACGTGATTGACACGTGATTCCCACCTAATTCCCACATGATTGACACGTGATTCCCACCTAATTCCCACGTGATTGACACGTGATTCCCACGTGATTCCCACGTGATTGACACGTGACTCCCCCGTGATTCCCACGTGATTAACACCTGATTCCCACGTGATTTCCACGTGATTACCACGTGATTGTCAACTGATTCCCACTTGATTCTCACATGATTTCCTCGTCATTGACACGTGATTCCAACGTGATTCTCACGTGATTGACAAGTGATTCCCACGTGATTCTCAAGTGACTCCCACGTGATTCCCACGTGATTGACACGTGATTCCCCCGTGATTCCCACATGATTGACACGTGGTTCCCACGTGATTCCCACGTAACTAACACGTTATCCCCACGTGATTAAAACGTGATTCCCCCTTGATTCCCACGTGATTGACACGTGATTCCCACGTGATTCCCACGTGATTGACACGTGATTCCCCCGTGATTCCCACATGATTGACACGTGGTTCCCACGTGATTCCCACGTGATTGACACGTGATTCCCCCGTGATTCCCACATGATTGACACGTGGTTCCCACGTGATTCCGACGTGATTAACACGTTATCCCCACGTGATTAAAACGTGATTCCCCCTTGATTCCCACGTGAATCACACGTGATTCCCACGTGATTCCCACATGATTGACACGTGATTCACAAGTGATTCCCACGTGATTGACCCGTGATTAACACGGGATTCCCAGGTGACTCCCTCGTGTTTCCCTCGTGATTGACACGTGATTCCCACCTAATTCCCACGTGATTGACACGTGATTCCCACGTGATTCCCACGTGATTGACACGTGATTCCCACGTGATTCCCACGTGATTGACACGTGATCACGTCGTGATTGCCATGTGATTGACACGTTATTCCCACGTGAGTCCCATGTGATTGACACATGATTCCCACGTGATTCCCACTTGATTGACACATTCCCACGTGATTCCCACGTGATTGACACGTGATTCCCACGGGATTCCCACGTGACTCCCTCGTGATTTCCACGTGAATGACACGTGATTCCCACCTAATTACCCTGTGTTTGACAAGTGATTCCCACGTGATTCCCACGTGATTGACACGTGATTCCCACCTTATTCCCACGTGATTGACACGCGATTTCCACGTGATTCCCAGGTAATTGACACATTCCGACGTGATTCCCACGTGATTGACACGTGATTCCCACGGGATTCACACGTGACTCCCTCGTGATTCCCACGTGATTGACACGTGATTCCCACCTAATTCCCACGTGTTTGACACGTGATTCCCACCTGATTCTCACGTGACTCCCACGTGATTGGCACGTGATTCCCACGGGATTCCCACGTGATTCCCTCGTGATTCCCACGTGATTGACACGTGATTCCCACCTTATTCCCACGTGTTTGACACGTGATTCCCACGTGATTCCCACGTGATTGACACATTCCCACGTGATTCCCACGTGATTGACACGTGATTCCCAAGGGATTCCCACGTGACTCCCTCGTGATTCCCACGTGATTGACACGTGATTCCAACCTAATTCCCACGTGATTGACACGTGAATCCCAAGTGAATCCCACGTGATTGACACGTGATTCCCACGTGAGTCCCATGTGATTGACACATGATTCCCACTTGATTTACACGTGATTCCCACGGTATTCCCATGTGACTCCCTCGTGATTCCCACGTGATTTACACGTGATTCCAACCTAATTCCCACGTGATTGACATGTGATTCCCTCGTGATTCCAACCTAATTACCACGTGATTGACACGTGATTCCCACGTGATTCCCACGAGATTGACACGTGATTCCCAGGTGATTCCCACGTGATTGACACGTGATTCCCTCGTGATTGCCACGTGACTGACACGTGATTCCCACGTGAGTCCCATGTGATTGACACATGATTCCCACGTGATTTACACGTGATTACCACGTGATTCCCACGTGATTCTCACGTGATTCCCCTGTGATTGACACGTGATTCCCACGTGATTGACAGGTGACTCCCACGGGATTCCAACGTGACTCCCTCGTGATTCCCACGTGATTGATACGTGATTTCCACCTAATTCCCACATGATTCCCACGTGATTGACACATTCCCACGTGATTCCCACGTGATTGACACGTGATTCCCACGTGAGTCCAATGTGATTGACACATGATTCCCACGTGATTTACACGTGTTCCCATGTGATTCCCACGTGATTCTCACGTGATTCCCATGTGATTGACACGTGATTCCCACGTGATTGACAGGTGATTTCCACGGGATTCCCAGGTGACTCCCTCGTGATTCCCACGTGATTGACACGTGATTCCCAGCTAATTCCCACGTGATTGACATGTGATTCCCACGTGATTGACACGTGATTCCCACGGGATTCCCACGTGACTCCCTCGTGATTCCCACGTGATTGACACGTGATTCCCACGGGATTCCCACGTGACTCCCTCGTGATTCCCACGTGAGTGACACGTGATTCCCACCTAATTCCCACGTGTTTGACACGTGATTCCCACGTGATTACCACGTGATTGACACATTCCCACGTGATTCCCACGTGATGGTCACCTGATTCCCACGGGCTTCCCACGTGACTCCCTCATGTTTCCTACGTGATTGACACGTGATTCCCACCTAATTCCTACGTGATTGACACGAGAGTCCCACGGGATTCCCACATGACTCCCTCGTGATTCCCACGTGATTGACACGTGATTCCCACCTATTTCCCACGTGATTGACACGTGATTCCCACGTGATTCCCACGTGATTGACACATTCCCTCGTGATTCCCACGTGATTGACACGTGATTCCCACGGGATTCCCACGTGACTCCCTCGTGATTCCCACGTGATTGACACGTGATTCCCACCTAATTCCCACGTGTTTGACACGTGATCCCACGTGAGTCCCAGGTGATTGACACATGATTCCCACGTGATTTACACGTGATTCCCACGTGATTCCCTCGTGATTCCCACGTGATTCTCACGTGATTCTCATGTCATTGACACGTGATTCCCACGTGATTGACACGTGATTCCCACATAATTCCCACGTGATTGACACGTGATTCCCACGTGATACCCACGTGATTGACACATTCCCACGTGATTCCCCCGTGATTGACACGTGATTCCCACGGGATTCCCACTTGACTCCCTCGTGATTCCCACGTGATTGACACGTGATTCCCACCTAATTCCCACGTGATTGACACGTGATTCCCACGTGATTGACACGTGATTCCCATGTGATTCCCACGTGATTCCCACGTGAATCCCATGTGATTGACACATGATTCCCACGTGTTTCCCACGTGATTGACACATTCCCAGGTGATTCCCACGTGATTGACACGTGATTCCCACGGGATTCCCACGTGAATCCCTCGTGATTCCCACGTGATTGACACGTGATTCCCACCTAATTCCCAAGTGTTTGACACGTGATTCCCACGTGAGTCCCATGTGATTGACACATGATTGCGACGTGATTCCCACGTGATTGACACATTCCCACGTTTTTCCCCCGTGATTGACACGTGATTCCCACGGGATTCCCACGTGACTCCGTCGTGATTCCCACGTGATTGACACGTGATTCCCACCTAATTCCCACGTGATTGACACGTGATTCCCACCTAATTCCCACGTGATTGACACGTGATTCCCACGTGATTCCCACGTGATTGACACGTGACTCCCCCGTGATTCCCACGTGATTAACAACTGATTCCCACGTGATTTCCACGTGATTACCACGTGATTGACACGTGATTTTCACGTGATTCCCATGTGAATGGCACTTGATTCCCACGTGATTCCCACGTGATTGACACGTGATTTTCACGTGATTCCCACGTGAATCACAGGTGATTCCCACGTGATTCCCACCTGATTGACACGTGATTCCCACGTGATTCCCACGTGATTGACACGTGATTCCCAAGGGATTCCCACGTGATTGTCCCGTGATTCGCACGTGATTGACACCTGATTCCCACGTGATTCCCACGTGATTGACACATTCCCACGTGATTCCCACGTGATTGACACGTGATTCCCACGGGAATCCAACGTGACACCCTCGTGATTCCCACGTGATTGACACGTGATTCCAACCTAATTCACACGTGATTGACACGTGATTCCCACGTCATTCCCATGTGATTCCCACGTAAATGACAAGTGATTCCCACATGATTCCCACGTGATTGACACATTCCCACGTGATTCCCACGTGATTGACACGTGATTCCCACCTAATTCCCACGTGTTTGACACGTGATTCCCACGTGATTCCCACGTGATTGACACATTCCCACGTGATTCCCACGTGATTGACACGTGATTCCCAAGGGATTCCCACGTGACTCCCTCGTGATTCCCACGTGATTGACACGTGATTCCAACATAATTCCCACGTGATTGACACGTGAATCCCAAGTGAATCCCACGTGATTGACACGTGATTCCCACGTGAGTCCCATGTGATTGACACATGATTCCCACTTGATTTACACGTGATTCCCACGGTATTCCCATGTGACTCCCTCGTGATTCCCACGTGATTGACACTTGATTCCAACCTAATTCCCACGTGATTGACATGTGACTCCCTCGTGATTGCCACGTGATTTACACGTGATTCCAACCTAATTCCCACGTGATTGACATGTGATTCCCTCGTGATTCCAACCTAATTACCACGTGATTGACTCGTGATTCCCACGTGATTCCCACGAGATTGACACGTGATTCCCACGTGATTCCCACGTGATTGACACGTGATTCCCTCGTGATTGCCACGTGACTGACACGTGATTCCCACGTGAGTCCCATGTGATTGACACATGATTCCCACGTGATTTACACGTGATTACCACGTGATTCCCACGTGATTCTCACGTGATTCCCCTGTGATTGACACGTGATTACCACGTGATTAAGAGGTGACTCCCACGGGATTCCAACGTGACTCCCTCGTGATTCCCACGTGATTGATACGTGATTTCCACCTAATTCCCACGTGATTGCCACGTGATTCCCACGTGATTCCCACGTGATTGACACATTCCCACGTGATTCCCACGTGATTGACACGTGACTCCCACGAGATTCCCACGTGACTCCCTCGTGATTCCCACGTGATTTACACGTGATTACCCCGTGATTCCCACGTGATTCTCACGTGATTCCCCTGTGATTGACACGTGATTCCCACGTGATTGACAGGTGACTCCCACGGGATTCCCACGTGACTCCCTCGTGATTCCCACGTGATTGACACGTGATTCCCACCTTATTCCCACGTGATTGACACGTGATTCCCACGTGATTCCCACGTAATTGACACATTCCCACGTGATTCCCACGTGATTGACACGTGATTCCCACGGGATTCCCACGTGACTCCCTCGTGATTCCCACGTGATTGACACGTGATTCCCACCTAATTAACAAGTGGTTGACACGTGATTCCCACCTGATTCCCACGTGATTGACACATTCCCACGTGATTCCCACGTGATTGACACGTGATTCCCACGGGATTCCCAGGTGACTCCCTCGTGTTTCCCTCGTGATTGACACGTGATTCCCACCTAATTCCCACGTGATTGACACGTGATTCCCACGTGATTCCCACGTGATTGACACGTTATTCCCACGTGATTCCCACGTGATTGACACGTAATTCCCTCGTGATTGCCACGTGATTGCCACGTGATTCCCACGTGAGTTCCATGTGATTGACACATGATTCCCACGTAAATGACAAGTGATTCCCACATGATTCCCACGTGATTGATACATTCCCACGTGATTCCCACGTGATTGACACGTGATCCCACGTGAGTCCCATGTGATTAACACATGATTCCCACGTGATTTACACGTGATTCCCACGTGATTCCCACGTGATTCTCACGTGATTCCAATGTGATTGACACGTGATTCCCACGTGATTGACAGGTGATTCCCACGGGATTCCCATGTGACTCCCTCGTGAGTCCCACGTGATTGACACGGGATTCCCACCTAATTCCCACGTGATTGACACGTGATTCCCACGTGATTCCCACGTGATTGACACATTCCCACGTGATTCCCCCTTGATTGACACGTGATTCCCAAGGGATTCCCACATGACTCCCTCGTGATTCCCACGTGATTGACACGTGGTTCCCACCTAATTTCCACGTGATTGACACGTGATTCCCACGTGAGTCCCACGTGATTGACACGTGATTCCCACGTGATTCCCACGTGATTGACACGTGATTCCCTCGGGATTGCCAAGTGATTGACACATGATTCCCACGTGAGTCCCATGTGATTGACACATGATTCCAACGTGATTCCCACGTGAGTCCCATGTGATTGACACATGATTCCCACGTGATTTACACGTGATTCCCACGTGATTCCCATGTGATTCTCACGTGATTGCCATGTGATTGACCCGTGATTCCCACGTGATTGCCACGTGATTCCCACGTGATTCCCACGTGATTGACACATTCCCACGTGATTCCCACGTGATTGACACGTGATTCCCACGGGATTCCCACGTGACTCCCTCGTGATTCCCACGTGATTAACACGTGATTCCCACGTGATTCCACGTGATTGACACCTTCCCACGTGATTCCCACGTGATTGACACGTGATTCCCACCTAATTCCCACGTGATTGACACGTGATTCCCACGTGATTCCCACGTGATTGACACGTGATTCCCACGGGATTCCCACGTGACTCCCTCGTGATTCCCACGTTATTGACACGTGATTCCAACCTAATTCCCCCGTGATTGACACGTGATTCCCATGTCATACCCACGTGATTCCCACGTAAATGACAAGTGATTCCCACATGATTCCCACGTGATTGACACATTCCCACGTGATACCCACGTGATTGACACGTGATTCCCACTTGATTGACACGTGATTCCCACGTGATTCCCACGTGATTCCCATGTGATTGCCATGTGATTGACACGTGATTCCCACGTGATACCCACGTGATTGACACGTGATTCCCACTTGATTGACACGTGATTCCCACGTGATTCCCACGTGATTCCCATGTGATTCCCATGTGATTGCCACGTGATTGACACGTGATTCCCACGTGATTCCCACGTGATTGATACGTGATTCCCACGTGAGTCCCATGTGATTGACACATGATTCCCACGTGATTTACACGTGATTCCCACGTGATTCCCACGTGATTCTCACGTGACTCCCATGTGATTGACACGTGATTCCCACGTGATTGACAGGTGATTTCCACGGGATTCCCACGTGACTCCCTCGTGATTCCCATGTGATTGACATGTGATTCCCACCTAATTCCCACGTGATTGACACGTGATTCCCACGTGATTCCCACGTGATTGACACATTGCCACGTGATTCCCCCTTGATTGACACGTGATTCCCAAGGGATTCCCATGTGACTCCCTCGTGACTCCCACGTGATTGACACGTGATTTCCACCTAATTCCCACGTGATTGACACGTGATTCCCACGTGATTCCCACGTGATTGACACGTGATTCCCACGTGATTCCCACGTGATTGACACGTGATTCCCTCGTGATTGCCACCTGATTGACACAGGATTCCCACGTGAGTCCCATGTGATTGACACATGATTCCCACGTGATTCCCACGTGATTCTCACGTGATTCCCATGTGATTGACACGTGATTCCCACGTGATTGACAGGTGATTCCCACAGGATTCCCACGTGACTCCGTCGTGATTCCCACGTGATTGACAAGTATTCCCACCGAATTCCGACGTGATTGACACGTGATTCCCACGTGATTGACACATTCCCACGTGATTCCCACGTGATTGACACGTGATTCCCACGGGATTCCCACGTGATTAACACGTGATTCCCACGTGATTCCCACGTGATTGACACGTGATTCCCACCTAATTCCCACGTGATTGACACGTGATTCCCACGTGATTCTCACGTGATTGACACATTCCCACGTGATTCCCACGTGATTGGCACATGATTCCCACGGGATTCCCTCATGATTCCCTCGTGATTCCCACGTGATTGACACGTGATTCCCACCTAATTCCCACGTGTTTGACATGTGATTCCCACGTGATTCCCACGTGATTGACACATTCCCACGTGATTCCCACGTATATAACAAGTGATTCCCACATGATTCCCACGTGATTGACATATTCCCACGTGATTCCCACGTGATTGACACGTGATTCCCACGTGAGTCCCATGTGATTGACACATGATTCCCACGTGATTTACACGTGATTCCCACGTGATTCCCACGTGATTCTCACGTGATTCCCATGTGATTGACACGTGATTCTCACGTGATTGACAGGTGATTCCCACGGGATTCCCACGTGACTTCCTCGTGATTCCCACGTGATTGATACGTGATTCCCACCTAATTCCCACGTGATTGACACGTGATTCCCACGTGATTCCCACGTGATTGACACATTGCCACGTGATTCCCCCTTGATTGACACGTGATTCCCAAGGGATTTCAATGTGACTCCCTCGTGACTCCCACGTGATTGACACGTGATTCCCACCTAATTCCCACGTGATTGACACGTGATTCCCACGTGATTCCCACGTGATTGACACGTGATTCCCACGTGATTCCCACGTGATTGACACGTTATTCCCTCGTGATTGCCACGTGATTGACACAGGATTCCCACGTGAGTCCCATGTGATTGACACATGATTCCCACGTGATTCCCACGTGATTCCCACGTGATTCCCACGTGATTCTCACGTGATTCCCATGTGATTGACACGTGATTCCCACGTGATTGACAGGTGATTCCCACAGGATTCCCACGTGACTCCGTCGTGATTCCCACGTGATTGACAAGTATTCCCACCTAATTCCCACGTGATTGACACATTCCCATGTGATTCCCACGTGATTGACACGTGATTCCCACGGGATTCCCACGTGATTAACACGTGATTCCCACGTGATTCCCACGTGATTGACACGTGATTCCCACCTAATTCCCACGTGATTGACACGTGATTCCCACGTGATTCTCACGTGATTGACACATTCCCACGTGATTCCCACGTGATTGGCACATGATTCCCACGGGATTCCCTCATGATTCCCTCGTGATTCCCACGTGATTGACACGTGATTCCCACCTAATTCCCACGTGTTTGACATGTGATTCCCAAGTGATTCCCACGTGATTGACACATTCCCACGTTATTCCCACGTAATTGACACGTGATTCCCACGGGATTCCCACGTGACTCCCTCGTGATTCCCACGTGATTGACACGTGATTCCAACCTAATTTCCACGTGATTGACACGTGATTTCCACGTGATATTCACGTGATTGACACGTGATTCCCACGTGAGTCCCATGTGATTGACACATGATTCCCACGTGATTTACACGTGATTCCCACGGGATTCCCACGTGACTCCCTCGTGATTCCCACGTGATTGACACATGATTCCAACCTAATTCCCACGTGATTGACATGTTACTCCCTCGTGTTTGCCACGTGATTGACACGTGACTCCAACCTAATTCCCACGTGATTGACACGTGATTCCCTCGTGATTCCCACGTGATTCTCACGTGATTCCAACGTGATTGACACGTGATTCTCTCGTGATTCCCACGTGATTGACACGTGATTCCCCCGTAATTCCCACGTGATTTACAGGTGATTCCCTCGTGATTCCCACGTGATTGACACGTGATTCCCACGTGATTGACACTTGATTCCCACCTGATTCGCACGTGATTGACACGTGATTCCCTCGTGATTTCCATGTGATTGACACCAGATTCCCACGTGAGTCCCAAGTGATTGACACATGATTCCCACGTGATTTCCACGTGATTTACACGTGATTCCCACGTGCTTCCCCCGTGATTCCCATGTGATTGACAGGTTATTCCTACGTGATTTTCACGTGATTGACACGTGATTCCCGCATCATTCCCCCATGATACCCACGTAAATGACAAGTGATTCCCACATGATTCCCACGTGATTGACACATTCCCACGTGATTCCCACGTGATTGACACGTGATTCACACGGGATTCCCACGTGACTCCCTCGTGATTTCCACGTGATTGACACGTGATTCCCACGTCATACCCACGTGATTCCCACGTAAATGACAAGTGATTCCCACATGATTCCCACGTGATTAACACATTCCCACGTGATTCCCACGTGATTGACACGTGATTCCCACGTGAGTCCCATGTGATTGACACATGATTCCCACGTGATTTACAAGTGATTCCCACGTGATTCCCACGTGATTCTCACGTGATTCCCATGTGATTGACACGTGATTCCCACGTGATTGACAGGTGATTCCCACGGGATTCCCACGTGACTCCCTCGTGATTCCCACCTGATTGACACGTGATCCCCACGTGATTCCCACGTGATTGACACATTGCCTCGTGATTCCCCCTTGATTGACTCGTGATTCCCAAGGGATTCCCACGTGACTCCCTCGTGACTCCCACGTGATTGACACGTGATTCCCACCTAATTCCCACGTGATTGACACGTGATTCCCACGTGATTCCCACGTGATTGACACGTGATTCCCACGTGATTCCCACGTGATTGACACGTGATTTCCTCGTGATTGCCACGTGATTGACACATGATTCCCATGTGAGTCCCATGTGATTGATACATGATTCTCACGTGATTCCCACGTGAGTCCCATGTGATTGACACATGCTTCCCACGTGATTCTCACGTGATTCCCACGTGATTCTCACGTGATTCCCATGTGATTGACACGTGATTCCCACGTGATTGACAGGTGATTCCCACAGGATTCCCACGTGACTCCGTCGTGATTGCCACCTGATTGACAAGTATTCCCACCTAATTCCCAAGTGATTGACACTGATTCCCACGTGATTGACACATTCCCACGTGATTCCCACGTGATTGACACGTGATTTCCACGGGATTTCCACGTGATTAACACGTGATTCCCCTGTGACTGACACGTGATTCCCACGTGATTCCCACATGGTTCCTCGTGATTGACACTTGATTCGCACGTGATTCCCACGGGATTGACATGTGATTCCCACGTGATTCCCACGTGATTGACACGTGATTCCCTCGTGATTGCCACGTGATTGACACATGATTCCCACGTGAGTCCCATGTGATTGACACATGATTCTCACGTGATTCCCACATGATTCCCACGTGATTGACACATTCCCACGTGATTCCCATGTGATTGACACGTGATTCACACGGGATTCCCACGTGACTCCCTCATGATTTCCACGTGATTGACACGTGATTCCCACGTCATTCCCACGTGATTCCCCCGTAAATGACAAGTGATTCCCACATGATTCCCACGTGATTGACACATTCCCACGTGATTCCCACGTGATTGACACGTGATTCCCATGTGAGTCCCATGTGATTGACACATGATTCCCACGTGATTTACACGTGATTCCCACGTGATTCCCACGTGATTCTCACGTGATTCCCATGTGATTGACACGTGATTCCCACGTGATTGACAGGTGATTCCCACGGGATTCCCACGTGACTCCCTCGTGATTCCCACGTGATTGACACGTGATTCCCACCTAATTCCCACGTGATTGACACGTGATTCCCACGTGTTTCCCACATGATTGACACATTCCCACGTTTTTCCCCCTTGATTGACACGTGATTCCCAAGGGATTCCCACGTGACTCCCTCGTGAATCCCACGTGATTGACACGTGATTCCCACCTAATTCCCACGTGATTGACACGTGATTCCCACGTGATTCCCACGTGATTGACACGTGATTCCCAACTAATTCCCACGTGATTGACACATTCCCACGTGATTCCCACGTGATTGGCACATGATTCCCACGGGATTCCCTCATGATTCCCTCGTGATTCCCACGTGATTGACACGTGATTCCCATGTGAGTCCCATGTGATTGACACATGATTCCCACGTGACTTACACGTGATTCCCACGTGATTCCCATGTGATTGACAGGTGATTCCCACGTGATTCCCACGTGATTGACACGTGATTCCCACGTGATTCCCACGTGATTCCCATGTGATTGACAGGTGATTCCCACGTGATTCCCACGTGATTGACACGTGATTCCCACGTGATTGACACGTGATTCCCACCTGATTCGCACGTGATTGACACGTGATTCCCTCGTCATTCCCACGTGATTGACACGTGATTCCCACGTGATTTCCACGTGATTTACACGTGATTCCCACGTGCTTCCCACTTGATTCCCATGTGATTGACAGGTGATTCCCACGTGATTCCCACGTGATTGACACGTGATTCCCACGTGATTCCCACGTGATTCCCATGTGATTCCCATGTGATTGCCACGTGATTGACACGTGATTCCCACGTGATTCCCACGTGATTGATACGTGATTCCCACGTGAGTCCCATGTGATTGACACATGATTCCCACGTGATTTACACGTGATTCCCACGTGATTCCCACGTGATTCTCACGTGACTCCCATGTGATTGACACGTGATTCCCACGTGATTGACAGGTGATTTCCACGGGATTCCCACGTGACTCCCTCGTGATTCCCATGTGATTGACATGTGATTCCCACCTAATTCCCACGTGATTGACACGTGATTCCCACGTGATTCCCACGTGATTGACACATTGCCACGTGATTCCCCCTTGATTGACACGTGATTCCCAAGGGATTCCCATGTGACTCCCTCGTGACTCCCACGTGATTGACACGTGATTTCCACCTAATTCCCACGTGATTGACACGTGATTCCCACGTGATTCCCACGTGATTGACACGTGATTCCCACGTGATTCCCACGTGATTGACACGTGATTCCCTCGTGATTGCCACCTGATTGACACAGGATTCCCACGTGAGTCCCATGTGATTGACACATGATTCCCACGTGATTCCCACTTGATTCTCACGTGATTCCCATGTGATTGACACGTGATTCCCACGTGATTGACAGGTGATTCCCACAGGATTCCCACGTGACTCCGTCGTGATTCCCACGTGATTGACAAGTATTCCCACCGAATTCCGACGTGATTGACACGTGATTCCCACGTGATTGACACATTCCCACGTGATTCCCACGTGATTGACACGTGATTCCCACGGGATTCCCACGTGATTAACACGTGATTCCCACGTGATTCCCACGTGATTGACACGTGATTCCCACCTAATTCCCACGTGATTGACACGTGATTCCCACGTGATTCTCACGTGATTGACACATTCCCACGTGATTCCCACGTGATTGGCACATGATTCCCACGGGATTCCCTCATGATTCCCTCGTGATTCCCACGTGATTGACACGTGATTCCCACCTAATTCCCACGTGTTTGACATGTGATTCCCACGTGATTCCCACGTGATTGACACATTCCCACGTGATTCCCACGTATATAACAAGTGATTCCCACATGATTCCCACGTGATTGACATATTCCCACGTGATTCCCACGTGATTGACACGTGATTCCCACGTGAGTCCCATGTGATTGACACATGATTCCCACGTGATTTACACGTGATTCCCACGTGATTCCCACGTGATTCTCACGTGATTCCCATGTGATTGACACGTGATTCTCACGTGATTGACAGGTGATTCCCACGGGATTCCCACGTGACTTCCTCGTGATTCCCACGTGATTGATACGTGATTCCCACCTAATTCCCACGTGATTGACACGTGATTCCCACGTGATTCCCACGTGATTGACACATTGCCACGTGATTCCCCCTTGATTGACACGTGATTCCCAAGGGATTTCAATGTGACTCCCTCGTGACTCCCACGTGATTGACAGGTGATTCCCACCTAATTCCCACGTGATTGACACGTGATTCCCACGTGATTCCCACGTGATTGACACGTGATTCCCACGTGATTCCCACGTGATTGACACGTTATTCCCTCGTGATTGCCACCTGATTGACACAGGATTCCCACGTGAGTCCCATGTGATTGACACATGATTCCCACGTGATTCCCACGTGATTCCCACGTGATTCCCACGTGATTCTCACGTGATTCCCATGTGATTGACACGTGATTCCCACGTGATTGACAGGTGATTCCCACAGGATTCCCACGTGACTCCGTCGTGATTCCCACATGATTGACAAGTATTCCCACCTAATTCCCACGTGATTGACACATTCCCACGTGATTCCCACGTGATTGACACGTGATTCCCACGGGATTCCCACGTGATTAACACGTGATTCCCACGTGATTCCCACGTGATTGACACGTGATTCCCACCTAATTCCCACGTGATTGACACGTGATTCCCACGTGATTCTCACGTGATTGACACATTCCCACGTGATTCCCACGTGATTGGCACATGATTCCCACGGGATTCCCTCATGATTCCCTCGTGATTCCCACGTGATTGACACGTGATTCCCACCTAATTCCCACGTGTTTGACATGTGATTCCCAAGTGATTCCCACGTGATTGACACATTCCCACGTTATTACCACGTAATTGACACGTGATTCCCACGGGATTCCCACGTGACTCCCTCGTGATTCCCACGTGATTGACACGTGATTCCAACCTAATTCCCTCGTGATTGCCACGTGATTGACACAGGATTCCCACGTGAGTCCCATGTGATTGACACATGATTCCCACGTGATTTACACGTGATTCCCACGGGATTCCCACGTGACTCCCTCGTGATTCCCACGTGATTGACACATGATTCCAACCTAATTCCCACGTGATTGACATGTTACTCCCTCGTGTTTGCCACGTGATTGACACGTGACTCCAACCTAATTCCCACGTGATTGACACGTGATTCCCTCGTGATTCCCACGTGATTCTCACGTGATTCCAACGTGATTGACACGTGATTCTCTCGTGATTCCCACGTGATTGACACGTGATTCCCCCGTAATTCCCACGTGATTTACAGGTGATTCCCTCGTGATTCCCACGTGATTGACACGTGATTCCCACGTGATTGACACTTGATTCCCACCTGATTCGCACGTGATTGACACGTGATTCCCTCGTGATTTCCATGTGATTGACACCTGATTCCCACGTGAGTCCCAAGTGATTGACACATGATTCCCACGTGATTTCCACGTGATTTACACGTGATTCCCACGTGCTTCCCCCGTGATTCCCATGTGATTGACAGGTTATTCCTACGTGATTTTCACGTGATTGACACGTGATTCCCGCATCATTCCCCCATGATACCCACGTAAATGACAAGTGATTCCCACATGATTCCCACGTGATTGACACATTCCCACGTGATTCCCACGTGATTGACACGTGATTCACACGGGATTCCCACGTGACTCCCTCGTGATTTCCACGTGATTGACACGTGATTCCCACGTCATACCCACGTGATTCCCACGTAAATGACAAGTGATTCCCACATGATTCCCACGTGATTAACACATTCCCACGTGATTCCCACGTGATTGACACGTGATTCCCACGTGAGTCCCATGTGATTGACACATGATTCCCACGTGATTTACAAGTGATTCCCACGTGATTCCCACGTGATTCTCACGTGATTCCCATGTGATTGACACGTGATTCCCACGTGATTGACAGGTGATTCCCACGGGATTCCCACGTGACTCCCTCGTGATTCCCACCTGATTGACACGTGATCCCCACGTGATTCCCACGTGATTGACACATTGCCTCGTGATCCCCCCTTGATTGACTCGTGATTCCCAAGGGATTCCCAGGTGACTCCCTCGTGACTCCCACGTGATTGACACGTGATTCCCACCTAATTCCCACGTGATTGACACGTGATTCCCACGTGATTCCCACGTGATTGACACGTGATTCCCACGTGATTCCCACGTGATTGACACGTGATTTCCTCGTGATTGCCACGTGATTGACACATGATTCCCATGTGAGTCCCATGTGATTGATACATGATTCTCACGTGATTCCCACGTGAGTCCCATGTGATTGACACATGCTTCCCACGTGATTCTCACGTGATTCCCACGTGATTCTCACGTGATTCCCATGTGATTGACACGTGATTCCCACGTGATTGACAGGTGATTCCCACAGGATTCCCACGTGACTCCGTCGTGATTGCCACCTGATTGACTAGTATTCCCACCTAATTCCCAAGTGATTGACACTGATTCCCACGTGATTGACACATTCCCACGTGATTCCCACGTGATTGACACGTGATTTCCACGGGATTTCCACGTGATTAACACGTGATTCCCCTGTGACTGACACGTGATTCCCACGTGATTCCCACATGGTTCCTCGTGATTGACACTTGATTCGCACGTGATTCCCACGGGATTGACATGTGATTCCCACGTGATTCCCACGTGATTGACACGTGATTCCCTCGTGATTGCCACGTGATTGACACATGATTCCCACGTGAGTCCCATGTGATTGACACATGATTCTCACGTGATTCCCACATGATTCCCACGTGATTGACACATTCCCACGTGATTCCCATGTGATTGACACGTGATTCACACGGGATTCCCACGTGACTCCCTCATGATTTCCACGTGATTGACACGTGATTCCCACGTCATTCCCACGTGATTCCCCCGTAAATGACAAGTGATTCCCACATGATTCCCACGTGATTGACACATTCCCACGTGATTCCCACGTGATTGACACGTGATTCCCATGTGAGTCCCATGTGATTGACACATGATTCCCACGTGATTTACACGTGATTCCCACGTGATTCCCACGTGATTCTCACGTGATTCCCATGTGATTGACACGTGATTCCCACGTGATTGACAGGTGATTCCCACGGGATTCCCTCGTGACTCCCTCGTGATTCCCACGTGATTGACACGTGATTCCCACCTAATTCCCACGTGATTGACACGTGATTCCCACGTGTTTCCCACATGATTGACACATTCCCACGTTTTTCCCCCTTGATTGACACGTGATTCCCAAGGGATTCCCACGTGACTCCCTCGTGAATCCCACGTGATTGACACGTGATTCCCACCTAATTCCCACGTGATTGACACGTGATTCCCACGTGATTCCCACGTGATTGACACGTGATTCCCAACTAATTCCCACGTGATTGACACATTCCCACGTGATTCCCACGTGATTGGCACATGATTCCCACGGGATTCCCTCATGATTCCCTCGTGATTCCCACGTGATTGACACGTGATTCCCATGTGAGTCCCATGTGATTGACACATGATTCCCACGTGACTTACACGTGATTCCCACGTGATTCCCATGTGATTGACAGGTGATTCCCACGTGATTCCCACGTGATTGACACGTGATTCCCACGTGATTCCCACGTGATTCCCATGTGATTGACAGGTGATTCCCACGTGATTCCCACGTGATTGACACGTGATTCCCACGTGATTGACACGTGATTCCCACCTGATTCGCACGTGATTGACACGTGATTCCCTCGTCATTCCCACGTGATTGACACGTGATTCCCACGTGATTTCCACGTGATTTACACGTGATTCCCACGTGCTTCCCACTTGATTCCCATGTGATTGACAGGTGATTCCCACGTGATTCCCACGTGATTGACACGTGATTCCCACGTGATTCCCACGTGATTCCCATGTGATTGACAGGTGATTCCCACGTGATTCCCACGTGATTGACAAGTGATTCCCACGGGATTCCCACGTGACTCCCTCGTGATTCCCACGTGATTGACACGTGATTCCCACCTAATTCCCACGTGATTGACACGTGATTCCCACGTGATTCCCACGTGATTGACACGTGATTCCCACGTGAGTCCCATGTGATTGACACATGATTCCCACGTGATTTACACGTGACTCCCTCGTGATTCCCACGTGATTGACACGTGATTCCCACGTGATTCCCACGTGATTGACAAGTGATTCCCACGGGATTCCCACGTGACTCCCTCGTGATTCCCACGTGATTGACACGTGATTCCCACCTAATTCCCACATGATTGACACGTGATTCCCACGTGATTCCCACGTGATTGACACATTCACACGTGATTCCCCCTTGATTGACACGTGATTCCCAAGGGATTCCCACGTGACTCCCTCGTGACACCCACGTGATTGACACGTGATTCCCACCTAATGCCCACGTGATTGACACGTAATTCCCATGTGATTCCCACGTGATTGACACATTCACACGTGATTCCCCCTTGATTGACACGTGATTCCCAAGGGATTCCCACGTGACTCCCTCGTGTTTCCCACGTGATTGACACGTGATTCCCACCTTATTCCCACGTGATTGACACGTGATTCCCTCGTGATTGCCACGTGATTGACACATGATTCCCACGTGAGTCCCATGTGATTGACACATGATTCTCACGTGATTCACACGTGAGTCCCATGTGATTGACACATGATTCCCACGTGATTTACACGTCATTCCCAAGTGATTCCCACGTGATTCCCATGTGATTGACACGTGATTCCCACGTGATTGACACGTGATTCCCACCTAATTCCCACGTGATTGACACGTGATTCTCATGTGATTGACACATACCCACGTGATTACCACATGATTGACACGTGATTCCCACGGGATTCCCACGTGACTCCCTCGTGATTCCCACGTGATTGACAAGTGATTCCCAACTTATCCCCACGTGATTGACACGTGATTCCCACGTGATTCCCACGTGATTGACACGTGATTCCCACGGGATTCCCACGTGACTCCCTCGTGATTCCCACGTGATTGACACGTGATTCCCACCTAATTCCAACGTGTTTGACACGTGATTCACACCTGATTCCCACGTGATTGACACATTCCCACGTGATTCCCACTTGATTGCCACGTGATACCCACGGGATTCCCACGTGAGTCCCTCATGATTCCCACGTGATTGACACGTGATTCCCACGTGATTCGCACGTGATTGACACATTCCCACGTGATTCCCACGTGATTGACACGTGATTCCCACGGGATTTCTACGTGACTCACTTGTGATTCCCACGTGATTGACACGTGATTCCCGCGGGATTCCCACGTGACTCCCTCATGATTCCCACGTGATTGACACGTGATTCCCACGTGATTCGCACGTGATTGACACATTCCCACGTGATTCCCACGTGATTGACACGTGATTCCCCCGGGATTTCTACGTGACTCACTTGTGATTCCCACGTGATTGACACGTGATTCCCACGGGATTCCCACGTGACTCCCTCATGATTCCCACGTGATTGACACGTGATTCCCACGTGATTCGCAAGTGATTGACACATTCCCACGTGATTCCCACGTGATTGACACGTGATTCCCACGGAATTCCCACGTGACTCCCTCATGATTCCCACGTAATTGACACGTGATTCCCACGTGATTCGCACGTGATTGACACATTCCCACGTGATTCCCACGTGATTGACACGTGATTCCCCCGGGATTCCTACGTGACTCACTTGTGATTCCCACGTGATTGACACGTGATTCCCACCTAATTCCCACGTGTTTGACACGTGATTCCCACCTGAATCCCACGTGATTGACACATTCCCACGTGATTCCCACGTGATTGACACGTGATTCCCACGGGATTCCCACATGACTCCCTCATGATTCCCACGTGATTGACACGTGATTCCCACGTGATTCGCACGTGATTGACACATTCCCACGTGATTCCCACGTGATTGACACGTGATTCCCACGGGATTTCTACGTGACTCACTTGTGATTCCCACGTGATTGACACGTGATTCCCACCTAATTCCCACGTAATTGACAAGTGATTCCCACGTGATTCTCACGTGATTGACACATTCCAACGTGATTCCCACGTGATTGACACGTGATTCCCACGGGATTCCCACGTGATTCTCACGTGATTCCCATGTGATTGACACGTGATTCCCACGTGATTGACAGGTGATTCCCACGGGATTCCCACGTGACTCCCTCGTGATTCCCACGTGATTGACACGTGATTCCCACCTAATTCCCACGTGATTGACACGTGATTCCCACGTGTTTCCCACATGATTGACACATTCCCACGTTTTTCCCCCTTGATTGACACGTGATTCCCAAGGGATTCCCACGTGACTCCCTCGTGAATCCCACGTGATTGACACGTGATTCCCACCTAATTCCCACGTGATTGACACGTGATTCCCACGTGATTCCCACGTGATTGACACGTGATTCCCAACTAATTCCCACGTGATTGACACATTCCCACGTGATTCCCACGTGATTGGCACATGATTCCCACGGGATTCCCTCATGATTCCCTCGTGATTCCCACGTGATTGACACGTGATTCCCATGTGAGTCCCATGTGATTGACACATGATTCCCACGGGATTTACACGTGATTCCCACGTGATTCCCATGTGATTGACAGGTGATTCCCACGTGATTCCCACGTGATTGACACGTGATTCCCACGTGATTCCCACGTGATTCCCATGTGATTGACAGGTGATTCCCACGTGATTCCCACGTGATTGACACGTGATTCCCACGTGATTGACACGTGATTCCCACCTGATTCGCACGTGATTGACACGTGATTCCCTCGTCATTCCCACGTGATTGACACGTGATTCCCACGTGATTTCCACGTGATTTACACGTGATTCCCACGTGCTTCCCACGTGATTCCCATGTGATTGACAGGTGATTCCCACGTGATTCCCACGTGATTGACACGTGATTCCCACGTGATTCCCACGTGATTCCCATGTGATTGACAGGTGATTCCCACGTGATTCCCACGTGATTGACAAGTGATTCCCACGGGATTCCCACGTGACTCCCTCGTGATTCCCACGTGATTGACACGTGATTCCCACCTAATTCCCACATGATTGACACGTGATTCCCACGTGATTGACACGTGATTCCCACGTGAGTCCCATGTGATTGACACATGATTCCCACGTGATTTACACGTGACTCCCTCGTGATTCCCACGTGATTGACACGTTATTCCCACGTGATTCCCACGTGATTGACAAGTGATTCCCACGGGATTCCCACGTGACTCCCTCGTGATTCCCACGTGATTGACACGTGATTCCCACCTAATTCCCACGTGATTGACACGTGATTCCCACGTGATTCCCACGTGATTGACACATTCACACGTGATTCCCCCTTGATTGACACGTGATTCCCAAGGGATTCCCACGTGACTCCCTTGTGACACCCACGTGATTGACACGTGATTCCCACCTAATTCCCACGTGATTGACACGTAATTCCCATGTGATTCCCACGTGATTGACACATTCACACGTGATTCCCCCTTGATTGACACGTGATTCCCAAGGGATTCCCACGTGACTCCCTCGTGTTTCCCACGTGATTGACACGTGATTCCCACGTGATTCCCACGTGATTGACACGTGATTCCCTCGTGATTGCCACGTGATTGACACATGATTCCCACGTGAGTCCCATGTGATTGACAAATGATTCTCACGTGATTCACACGTGAGTCCCATGTGATTGACACATGATTCCCACGTGATTTACACGTCATTCCCAAGTGATTCCCACGTGATTCCCATGTGATTGACACGTGATTCCCACGTGATTGACACGTGATTCCCACCTAATTCCCACGTGATTGACACGTGATTCTCATGTGATTGACACATACCCACGTGATTACCACATGATTGACACGTGATTCCCACGGGATTCCCACGTGACTCCCTCGTGATTCCCACGTGATTGACAAGTGATTCCCACCTTATGCCCACGTGATTGACACGTGATTCCCTCGTGATTCCCACGTGATTGACACGTGATTCCCACGGGATTCCCACGTGACTCCCTCGTGATTCCCACCTGATTGACACGTGATTCCCACCTAATTCCAACGTGTTTGACACGTGATTCACACCTGATTCCCACGTGATTGACACATTCCCACGTGATTCCCACGTGATTGACACATGATACCCACGGGATTCCCACGTGAGTCCCTCATGATTCCCACGTGATTGACACGTGATTCCCACGTGATTCGCACGTGATTGACACATTCCCACGTGATTCCCACGTGATTGACACGTGATTCCCCCGGGATTTCTACGTGACTCACTTGTGATTCCCACGTGATTGACACGTGATTCCCACGCGATTCCCACGTGACTCCCTCATGATTCCCTCGTGATTGACACGTGATTCCCACGTGATTCGCACGTGATTGACACATTCCCACGTGATTCCCACGTGATTGACACGTGATTCCCACGGGATTCCCACGTGACTCCCTCATGATTCCCACGTGATTGACACGTGATTCCCACGTGATTCGCACGTGTTTGACACATTCCCACGTGATTCCCACGTGATTGACACGTGATTCCCCCGGGATTTCTACGTGACTCACTTGTGATTCCCACGTGATTGACACGTGATTCCCACCTAATTCCCACGTGTTTGACACGTGATTCCCACCTGAATCCCACGTGATTGACACATTCCCACGTGATTCCCACGTGATTGACACGTGATTCCCACGGGATTCCCACATGACTCCCTCATGATTCCCACGTGATTGACACGTGATTCCCACGTGATTCGCACGTGATTGACACATTCCCACGTGATTCCCACGTGATTGACACGTGATTCCCACGGGATTTCTACGTGACTCACTTGTGATTCCCACGTGATTGACACGTGATTCCCACCTAATTCCCAAGTAATTGACAAGTGATTCCCACGTGATTCTCACGTGATTGACACATTCCAACGTGATTCCCACGTGATTGACACGTGATTCCCACGGGATTCCCACGTGACTCCCTCATGATTCCCACGTGATTGACACGTGATTCCCACGTGATTCGCACGTGATTGAAACATTCCCACGTCATTCCCACGTGATTGACACGTGATTCCCACGGGATTTCTACGTGACTCACTTGTGATTCCCACGAGATTGAAACGTGATTCCCACCTAATTCCCACGTGTTTGACACGTGATTCCCACCTGATTCCCACGTGATTGACACATTCTCTCGTGATTCCCACGTGATTGACACGTGATTCCCACGGGATTCCCACGTGACTCCCTCGTGATTCCCACGTGACTCCCTCGTGATTCCCACGTGATTAACACGTGATTCCCACGTGATTCCCACGTGTTTGACACCTTCCCACGTGATTCCCACGTGATAGACACGTGATTTCCACGGGATTTCAACGTGACTCCCTCGTGATTCCCACGTGATTGACACGTGATTCCCACCTAATTCCCACGAGATTGACACGTGATTCCCACGTGATTCCCACGTGATTGACACATTCCCATGTGATTCCCACGTGATTGTCACCTGATTCCCACGGGATTCCCACGTGACTCCCTCGTGATTAACACGTGTTTGACACGTGATTCCCACATGATTAAAACGTGATTCCCCTTGATTTCCAAGTGATTGACACCTGATTTCCACGTGATTCCCACGTGATTGACACGTCATTCCCACGTGATTCCCTCGAGATTTCCACATAATTCCCACGTGATTGACACGTGATTCCCACGTGATTAAAACGTGATTTCCCCTTTGTTCCCACGTGATTGACACGTGATTCCCAAGGGATTCCCCCGTGACTCCCTCGTGATTCCCACGTGATTGACACGTGATTCCCACCTAATTCCCACGTGATTGACACGTGATTCCCACGGGATTCCCACGTGACTGACACATTCCCACCTGATTCCCACGTGATTCACAGGTGATTCCCACGGGATTCCCACGTGACTCCCTCGTGATTATCACGTGATTGACACGTGATTCCCACCTAATTCCCACGTGATTGACAAGTGATTCACATGTGATTCCGACGTGATTGACACATTCCCACGTGATTCCCACGTGATTGACACGTGATTCCCACGGGATTCCCACGTGACTCCCTCGTGATTCCCACGTGATTAACACGTGATTCCCACGTGATTCCCACGTGATTGACACGTGATTCCCACGTGATTCCCACGTGATTCCTCGTGATTGACACTTGATTCGCACGTGATTCCCACGGGATTGACACGTGATTCCCACATGATTCCAACGTAATTACCACGTGATTCGAACTTGACTCTCACGTGATTCCCACGTGATTGACACGTGATTCCCTCGTGATTCCCACGTGATTGACACGTCATTCCCATGTGATTCCCACGTGATTGACACGTGATTCCCATGTGATTGACACATGATTCCCACGTGATTTACACGTGATTCCCACGGTATTCCCACGTGACTCCCTCGTGATTCCCACGTGATTGACACTTGATTCCAACCTAATTCCCACGTGATTGACATGTGACTCCCTCGTGATTGACACGTGATTGACACATGATTCCAACCTAATTCCCACGTGATTGACTCGTGATTCCCTCGTGATTCCCACGTGATTCTCACTTGATTCCTACGTGATTGACACGTGATTTCCGCCTAATTCCCACGTGATTGACACGTGATTCTCACGTGATTCCCACGTGATTGACACATTCCCACATGATTACCACATGATTGACACGTGATTCCCACGGGATTCCCACGTGACTCCCTCGTGATTACCACGTGATTGACACGTGATTGCCACGTAATTCCCACATGATTGACACATTCCCACGTGATTACCACGTGATTGACACGTGAATCCCACGGGATTCAAACGTGACTCCCTCGTGATTCCCACGTGAGTCCCATGTGATTGACACATGATTCCCACGTGATTTACACGTGATTCCCACGTGATTCCCACGTGATTCTCACGTGATTCACATGTGATTGACTCGTGATTCCCAAGTGATTGACAGGTGATTCCCAAGGGAATCCCAGGTGACTCCCTCGTGATTCCCACGTGATTGACACGTGATTCCCACCTAATTCGCACGTGATTGACACGTGATTCCCACGTGATTCCCACATGATTGACGCATTCCCATGTGATTCCCCCGTGATTGACACATGATTCCCACGGGACTCCCACGTGACTCCCTCGTGATTCCCACGTGATTTACACGTGATTCCCACCTAATTCCCACGTGATTGACACGTGATTCCCACGTGATTCCCACGTGATTGACACGTGATTCCCACGTGATTCCCACGTGATTGACCTGTGATTCCCTCGTGATTGCCACGTGAATGACACGTGATTCCCACGTGAGTCCCATGTGATTAACACATGATTCCCACGTGATTCCCACGTGAGTCCAATGTGATTGACACATGATTCCAACGTGATTTACACGTGATTCCCACGTGATTCCCACATGATTCCCACGTGAGTCCAATGTGACTGACACATGATTCCCACGTGATTTACACGTGATTACCACGTGATTCCCACGTGATTCTCACGTGATTCCCATGTGATTGACACGTGATTCCCACGTGATTCCCACGTGATTCCCACGTGATTCTTACGATATCGACACGTGATTCCCACGTGATTCCCACGTGAGTCCCATGTGATTGACACATGATTCCCACGTGATTTACACGTGATTCCCACGGTATTCCCACGTGACTCCCTCGTGATTCCCACGTGATTGACACTTGATTCCAACCTAATTCCCACGTGATTGACATGTGACTCCCTCGTGATTGCCACGTGATTGACACATGATTCCAACCTAATTCCCACGTGATTGACTCGTGATTCCCTCGTGATTGCCACGTGATTCTCACTTGATTCCTACGTGATTGACACGTGATTTCCGCCTAATTCCCACGTGATTGACACGTGATTCTCACGTGATTCCCACGTGATTGACACATTCCCACATGATTACCACATGATTGACACGTGATTCCCACGGGATTCCCACGTGACTCCCTCGTGATTACCACGTGATTGACACGTGATTGCCACGTAATTCCCACATGATTGACACATTCCCACGTGATTACCACGTGATTGACACGTGAATCCCACGGGATTCAAACGTGACTCCCTCGTGATTCCCACGTGAGTCCCATGTGATTGACACATGATTCCCACGTGATTTACACGTGATTCCCACGTGATTCCCACGTGATTCTCATGTGATTCACATGTGATTGACTCGTGATTCCCAAGTGATTGACAGGTGATTCCCAAGGGAATCCCAGGTGACTCCCTCGTGATTCCCACGTGATTGACACGTGATTCCCACCTAATTCGCACGTGATTGACACGTGATTCCCACGTGATTCCCACATGATTGACGCATTCCCATGTGATTCCCCCGTGATTGACACATGATTCCCACGGGACTCCCACGTGACTCCCTCGTGATTCCCACGTGATTTACACGTGATTCCCACCTAATTCCCACGTGATTGACACGTGATTCCCACGTGATTCCCACGTGATTGACACGTGATTCCCACGTGATTCCCACGTGATTGACCTGTGATTCCCTCGTGATTGCCACGTGAATGACACGTGATTCCCACGTGAGTCCCATGTGATTAACACATGATTCCCACGTGATTCCCACGTGAGTCCAATGTGATTGACACATGATTCCAACGTGATTTACACGTGATTCCCACGTGATTCCCACATGATTCCCACGTGAGTCCAATGTGACTGACACATGATTCCCACGTGATTTACACGTGATTACCACGTGATTGACCTGTGATTCCCTCGTGATTGCCACGTGAATGACACGTGATTCCCACGTGAGTCCCATGTGATTAACACATGATTCCCACGTGATTCCCACGTGAGTCCAATGTGATTGACACATGATTCCAACGTGATTAACACGTGATTCCCACGTGATTCCCACATGATTCCCACGTGAGTCCAATGTGACTGACACATGATTCCCACGTGATTTACACGTGATTACCACGTGATTCCCACGTGATTCTCACGTGATTCCCATGTGATTGACACGTGATTCCCACGTGATTCGCACGTGATTGAAACATTCCCACGTCATTCCCACGTGATTGACCTGTGATTCCCTCGTGATTGCCACATGAATGACACGTGATTCCCACGTGAGTCCCATGTGATTAACACATGATTCCCACGTGATTCCCACGTGAGTCCAATGTGATTGACACATGATTCCAACGTGATTTACACGTGATTCCCACGTGATTCCCACATGATTCCCACGTGAGTCCAATGTGACTGACACATGATTCCCACGTGATTTACACGTGATTACCACGTGATTCCCACGTGATTCTCACGTGATTCCCATGTGATTGACACGTGATTCCCACGTGATTCGCACGTGATTGAAACATTCCCACGTCATTCCCACGTGATTGACACGTGATTCCCACGGGATTTCTACGTGACTCACTTGTGATTCCCACGAGATTGAAACGTGATTCCCACCTAATTCCCACGTGTTTGACACGTGATTCCCACCTGATTCCCACGTGATTGACACATTCTGTCGTGATTCCCACGTGATTGACACGTGATTCCCACGGGATTCCCACGTGACTCCCTCGTGATTCCCACGTGACTCCCTCGTGATTCCCACGTGATTAACACGTGATTCCCACGTGATTCCCACGTGTTTGACACCTTCCCACGTGATTCCCACGTGATAGACACGTGATTTCCACGGGATTTCAACGTGACTCCCTCGTGATTCCCACGTGATTGACACGTGATTCCCACCTAATTCCCACGAGATTGACACGTGATTCCCACGTGATTCCCACGTGATTGACACATTCCCATGTGATTCCCACGTGATTGTCACCTGATTCCCACGGGATTCCCACGTGACTCCCTCGTGATTAACACGTGTTTGACACGTGATTCCCACATGATTAAAACGTGATTCCCCTTGATTTCCAAGTGATTGACACCTGATTTCCACGTGATTCCCACGTGATTGACACGTCATTCCCACGTGATTCCCTCGAGATTTCCACATAATTCCCACGTGATTGACACGTGATTCCCACGTGATTAAAACGTGATTTCCCCTTTGTTCCCACGTGATTGACACGTGATTCCCAAGGGATTCCCCCGTGACTCCCTCGTGATTCCCACGTGATTGACACGTGATTCCCACCTAATTCCCACGTGATTGACACGTGATTCCCACGGGATTCCCACGTGACTGACACATTCCCACCTGATTCCCACGTGATTCACAGGTGATTCCCACGGGATTCCCACGTGACTCCCTCGTGATTATCACGTGATTGACACGTGATTCCCACCTAATTCCCACGTGATTGACAAGTGATTCACATGTGATTCCGACGTGATTGACACATTCCCACGTGATTCCCACGTGATTGACACGTGATTCCCACGGGATTCCCACGTGACTCCCTCGTGATTCCCACGTGATTAACACGTGATTCCCACGTGATTCCCACGTGATTGACACGTGATTCCCACGTGATTCCCACGTGATTCCTCGTGATTGACACTTGATTCGCACGTGATTCCCACGGGATTGACACGTGATTCCCACATGATTCCAACGTAATTACCACGTGATTCGAACTTGACTCTCACGTGATTCCCACGTGATTGACACGTGATTCCCTCGTGATTCCCACGTGATTGACACGTCATTCCCATGTGATTCCCACGTGATTGACACGTGATTCCCATGTGATTGACACATGATTCCCACGTGATTTACACGTGATTCCCACGGTATTCCCACGTGACTCCCTCGTGATTCCCACGTGATTGACACTTGATTCCAACCTAATTCCCACGTGATTGACATGTGACTCCCTCGTGATTGCCACGTGATTGACACATGATTCCAACCTAATTCCCACGTGATTGACTCGTGATTCCCTCGTGATTCCCACGTGATTCTCACTTGATTCCTACGTGATTGACACGTGATTTCCGCCTAATTCCCACGTGATTGACACGTGATTCTCACGTGATTCCCACGTGATTGACACATTCCCACATGATTACCACATGATTGACACGTGATTCCCACGGGATTCCCACGTGACTCCCTCGTGATTACCACGTGATTGACACGTGATTGCCACGTAATTCCCACATGATTGACACATTCCCACGTGATTACCACGTGATTGACACGTGAATCCCACGGGATTCAAACGTGACTCCCTCGTGATTCCCACGTGAGTCCCATGTGATTGACACATGATTCCCACGTGATTTACACGTGATTCCCACGTGATTCCCACGTGATTCTCACGTGATTGACCTGTGATTCCCTCGTGATTGCCACATGAATGACACGTGATTCCCACGTGAGTCCCATGTGATTAACACATGATTCCCACGTGATTCCCACGTGAGTCCAATGTGATTGACACATGATTCCAACGTGATTTACACGTGATTCCCACGTGATTCCCACATGATTCCCACGTGAGTCCAATGTGACTGACACATGATTCCCACGTGATCTACACGTGATTACCACGTGATTCCCACGTGATTCTCACGTGATTCCCATGTGATTGACACGTGATTCCCACGTGATTCCCACGTGATTCCCACGTGATTCTTACGATATCGACACGTGATTCCCACGTGATTCCCACGTGAGTCCCATGTGATTGACACATGATTCCCACGTGATTTACACGTGATTCCCACGGTATTCCCACGTGACTCCCTCGTGATTCCCACGTGATTGACACTTGATTCCAACCTAATTCCCACGTGATTGACATGTGACTCCCTCGTGATTGCCACGTGATTGACACATGATTCCAACCTAATTCCCACGTGATTGACTCGTGATTCCCTCGTGATTCCCACGTGATTCTCACTTGATTCCTACGTGATTGACACGTGATTTCCGCCTAATTCCCACGTGATTGACACGTGATTCTCACGTGATTCCCACGTGATTGACACATTCCCACATGATTACCACATGATTGACACGTGATTCCCACCGGATTCCCACGTGACTCCCTCGTGATTACCACGTGATTGACACGTGATTGCCACGTAATTCCCACATGATTGACACATTCCCACGTGATTACCACGTGATTGACACGTGAATCCCACGGGATTCAAACGTGACTCCCTCGTGATTCCCACGTGAGTCCCATGTGATTGACACATGATTCCCACGTGATTTACACGTGATTCCCACGTGATTCCCACGTGATTCTCACGTGATTCACATGTGATTGACTCGTGATTCCCAAGTGATTGACAGGTGATTCCCAAGGGAATCCCAGGTGACTCCCTCGTGATTCCCACGTGATTGACACGTGATTCCCACCTAATTCGCACGTGATTGACACGTGATTCCCACGTGATTCCCACATGATTGACGCATTCCCATGTGATTCCCCCGTGATTGACACATGATTCCCACGGGACTCCCACGTGACTCCCTCGTGATTCCCACGTGATTTACACGTGATTCCCACCTAATTCCCACGTGATTGACACGTGATTCCCACGTGATTCCCACGTGATTGACACGTGATTCCCACGTGATTCCCACGTGATTGACCTGTGATTCCCTCGTGATTGCCAAGTGAATGACACGTGATTCCCACGTGAGTCCCATGTGATTAACACATGATTCCCACGTGATTCCCACGTGAGTCCAATGTGATTGACACATGATTCCAACGTGATTTACACGTGATTCCCACGTGATTCCCACATGATTCCCACGTGAGTCCAATGTGACTGACACATGATTCCCACGTGATTTACACGTGATTACCACGTGATTCCCACGTGATTCTCACGTGATTCCCATGTGATTGACACGTGATTCCCACGTGATTGACACGTGATTCCCACGTGATTCCCACGTGATTGACACATTCCCACGTGATTACCACGTGATTGACACGTGATTCCCACGGGATTCCCACGTGACTCCCTCGTGATTCCCACGTGATTGACACGTAATTCCCACGTGATTCCCACGTGATTGACACATTCCCACGTGATTCCAACGGGATTGACACGTGATTACCACGGGATTCCCACGTGACTCCCTCGTGATTCCCATGTGATTGACACGTGATTCCCACCTTATTCCCACGTGATTGACACGTGATTGCTACGTGTTTTCCACGTGATTGCCACGTCATTGACACATTCCCACGTGATTCCCACGTGATTGACACGTAATTCCCACGGGATTCTCACGTGACTCCCTCGTGATTCCCACGTGATTGACACGTGATTCCCACGTGATTCCCACGTGATTGAAACATTCCCACGTGATTCCCACGTGATTGACACGTGATTCCCACGGGATTCCCACGTGACTCCCTCGTGATTCCCATGTGATTGACACGTGATTCCCACCTTATTCCCACGTGATTGACACGTGATTCCTACGTGTTTTCCACGTGATTCCCACGTTGTTGACACGTGATTCCCACATGAATCCCACGTGATTACCACGTGATGGACACGTGATTCCCACGGGATTCCCACGTGACTCCCTCATGATTCCCACATGATTGACACGTGAGTCCCACGTGATTCGCACGTGATTGACACATTCCCACGTGATTCCCACGTGATTGACATGTGATTCCCACGGGATTTGTACGTGACTCACTTGTGATTCCCACGTGATTGACACGTGATTCCCACGGGATTGACAAGTATTCCCACCTAATTCCCACGTGATTGACACGTGATTCCCACGTGATTCCCACGTGATTGACACGTGATTCCCACGGGATTCCCACGTGACTCCCTCGTGATTATCACGTGATTGACACGTGATTCCCACCTAATTCCCACGTGATTGACAAGTGATTTCCATGTGATTCCGACGTGATTGACACATTCCCACCTGATTCCCACGTGATTCACAGGTGATTCCCACGGGATTCCCACGTGACTCCCTCGTGATTATCACGTGATTGACACGTGATTCCCACCTAATTCCCACGTGATTGACAAGTGATTCCCATGTGATTCCGACGTGATTGACACATTCCCACGTGATTCCCACGTGATTGACACGTGATTCCCACGGGATTCCCACGTGACTCCCTCGTGATTCCCACGTGATTAACACGTGATTCCCACGTGATTCCCACGTGATTGACCCGTGATTCCCACGTGATTCCCACGTGATTGACACGTGACTCCCCCGTGATTCCCACGTGATTAACAGCTGATTCCCACGTGATTTCCACGTGATTACCATGTGATTGACATGTGATTTCCACGTGATTCCCACGTGAATGGCACTTGATTCCCACGTGATTCCCACGTGATTGACAAGTGATTCCCACGTGATTCTCACATGATTTCCTCGTGATTGACACGTGATTCCAACGTGATTCTCACGTGATTGACACGTGATTCCCCCGTGATTCCCAAGTGATTGACACGTGGTTCCCACGTGATTCCCATGTTATTGACACGTGATTCCCCCGTGATTCCCACATGATTGACACGTGGTTCCCACGTGATTCCCACGTGATTGACACGTTATCCCCACATGATTAAAACGTGATTCCCCCTTGATTCCCACGTGAATCACACGTGATTCCCACGTGATTCCCACCTGATTGACACGTGATTCCCACGTGATTGACACGTGATTCCCAAGGGATTCCCACGTGATTGACCCGTGATTCGCACGTGATTGACACCTGATTCCCACGTGATTCCCACGTGATTGACACATTCCCACGTGATTCCCACGTGATTGACACGTGATTCCCACGGGAATCCAACGTGACACCCTCGTGATTCCCACGTGATTGACACGTGATTCCAACCTAATTCCCACGTGATTGACACGTGATTCCCACGTCATTCCCACGTGATTCCCCCGTAAATGACAAGTGATTCCCACATGATTCCCACGTGATTGACACATTCCCACGTGATTCCCACGTGATTGACACGTGATTCCCACGTGAGTCCAATGTGATTGACACATGATTCCCACGTGATTTACACGTGTTCCCATGTGATTCCCACGTGATTCTCACGTGATTCCCATGTGATTGACACGTGATTCCCACGTGATTGACAGGTGATTTCCACGGGATTCCCAGGTGACTCCCTCGTGATTCCCACGTGATTGACACGTGATTCCCAGCTAATTCCCACGTGATTGACATGTGATTCCCACGTGATTGACACGTGATTCCCACGGGATTCCCACGTGACTCCCTCGTGATTCCCACGTGATTGACACGTGATTCCCACCTATTTCCCACGTGATTGACACGTGATTCCCACGTGATTGACACATTCCCTCGTGATTCCCACGTGATTGACACGTGATTCCCACGGGATTCCCACGTGACTCCCTCGTGATTCCCACGTGAGTGACACGTGATTCCCACCTAATTCCCACGTGTTTGACACGTGATTCCCACGTGATTACCACGTGATTGACACATTCCCACGTGATTCCCACGTGATGGTCACCTGATTCCCACGGGCTTCCCACGTGACTCCCTCATGTTTCCTACGTGATTGACACGTGATTCCCACCTAATTCCTACGTGATTGACACGTGAGTCCCACGGGATTCCCACATGACTCTCTCGTGATTCCCACGTGATTGACACGTGATTCCCACCTATTTCCCACGTGATTGACACGTGATTCCCACGTGATTCCCACGTGATTGACACATTCCCTCGTGATTCCCACGTGATTGACACGTGATTCCCACAGGATTCCCACGTGACTCCCTCGTGATTCCCACGTGATTGACACGTGATTCCCACCAGTTCCCACGTGTTTGACACGTGATCCCACGTGAGTCCCAGGTGATTGACACATGATTCCCACGTGATTTACACGTGATTCCCACGTGATTCCCTCGTGATTCCCACGTGATTCTCACGTGATTCTCATGTCATTGACACGTGATTCCCACGTGATTGACACGTGATTCCCACATAATTCCCACGTGATTGACACGTGATTCCCACGTGATACCCACGTGATTGACACATTCCCACGTGATTCCCCCGTGATTGACACGTGATTCCCACGGGATTCCCACGTGACTCCCTCGTGATTCCCACGTGATTGACACGTGATTCCCACCTAATTCCCACGTGATTGACACGTGATTCCCACGTGATTGACACGTGATTCCCATGTGATTCCCACGTGATTCCCACGTGAATCCCATGTGATTGACACATGATTCCCACGTGTTTCCCACGTGATTGACACATTCCCACGTGATTCCCACGTGATTGACACGTGATTCCCACGGGATTCCCACGTGAATCCCTCGTGATTCCCACGTGATTGACACGTGATTCCCACCTAATTCCCAAGTGTTTGACACGTGATTCCCACGTGAGTCCCATGTGATTGACACATGATTGCGACGTGATTCCCACGTGATTGACACATTCCCACGTTTTTCCCCCGTGATTGACACGTGATTCCCACGGGATTCCCACGTGACTCCGTCGTGATTCCCACGTGATTGACACGTGATTCCCACCTAATTCCCACGTGATTGACACGTGATTCCCACCTAATTCGCACGTGATTGACACGTGATTCCCACGTGATTCCCACGTGATTGACACGTGACTCCCCCGTGATTCCCACGTGATTAACACCTGATTCCCACGTGATTTCCACGTGATTACCACGTGATTGACACGTGATTTTCACGTGATTTCCATGTGAATGGCACTTGATTCCCACGTGATTCCCACGTGATTGACACGTGATTTTCACGTGATTCCCACGTGATTCCCACCTGATTGACACGTGATTCCCACGTGATTCCCACGTGATTGACACGTGATTCCCAAGGGATTCCCACGTGATTGTCCCGTGATTCGCACGTGATTGACACCTGATTCCCACGTGATTCCCACGTGATTGACACATTCCCACGTGATTCCCACGTGATTGACACGTGATTCCCACGGGAATCCAACGTGACACCCTCGTGATTCCCACGTGATTGACACGTGATTCCAACCTAATTCACACGTGATTGACACGTGATTCCCACGTCATTCCCACGTGATTCCCACGTAAATGACAAGTGATTCCCACATGATTCCCACGTGATTGACACATTCCCACGTGATTCCCACGTGATTGACACGTGATTCCCATGTGAGTCCCATGTGATTGACACATGATTCCCACGTGATTTTCCCGTGAATCCCACGTGATTCCCACGTGATTCTCATGTGATTCCCATGTGATTGACACGTGATTCCCACGTGATTGACAGTTGATTTCCACGGGATTCCCAGGTGACTCCCTCGTGATTCCCACGTGATTGACACGTGATTCCCACCTAATTCCCACGTGCTTGACACGTGATTAACATGTGATTCCCACGTGATTGACACGTGATTCCCACGTGACTCCCATGTGATTGACACATGATTCCCACGTGTTTCCCACGTGATTCACACATTCCCACGTGATTCCCACGTGATTGACACGTGATTCCCACTGGATTCCCACGTGAATCCCTCGTGATTCCCACGTGATTGACACGTGATCCCCACCTAATTCCCACGTGTTTGACACGTGATTCCCACGTGAGCCCCATGTGATTGACACATGAATGCGACGTGATTCCCACGTGATTGACACATTCCCACGTTTTTCCCCCGTGATTGACACGTGATTCCCTCGGGATTCCCACGTGACTCCGTCGTGATTCCCACGTGATTGACACGTGATTCCCACCTAATTCCCACGTGATTGACACGTGATTCCCACCTAATTCCCACATGATTGACACGTGATTCCCACCTAATTCCCACGTGATTGACACGTGATTCCCACGTGATTCCCACGTGATTGACACGTGACTCCCCCGTGATTCCCACGTGATTAACACCTGATTCCCACGTGATTTCCACGTGATTACCACGTGATTGTCAAGTGATTCCCACTTGATTCTCACATGATTTCCTCGTCATTGACACGTGATTCCAACGTGATTCTCAGGTGATTGACAAGTGATTCCCACGTGATTCTCAAGTGACTCCCACGTGATTCCCACGTGATTGACACGTGATTCCCCCGTGATTCCCACATGATTGACACGTGGTTCCCACGTGATTCCCAGGTGACTAACACGTTTTCCCCACGTGATTAAAACGTGATTCCCCCTTGATTCCCACGTGATTGACACGTGATTCCCACGTGATTCCCACGTGATTGACACGTGATTCCCCCGTGATTCCCACATGATTGACACGTGGTTCCCACGTGATTCCCACGTGATTGACACGTGATTCCCCCGTGATTCCCACATGATTGACAAGTGGTTCCCACGTGATTCCGACGTGATTAACACGTTATCCCCACGTGGTTAAAACGTGATTCCCCCTTGATTCCCACGTGAATCACACGTGATTCCCACGTGATTCCCACCTGATTGACACGTGATTCCCACGTGATTCCCACGTGATTGACACGTGATTACCACGGGATTCCCAGGTGACTCCCTCGTGTTTCCCTCGTGATTGACACGTGATTCCCACCTAATTCCCACGTGATTGACACGTGATTCCCACGTGATTCCCACGTGATTGACACGTGATTCCCACGTGATTCCCACGTGATTGACACGTGATCACGTCGTGATTGCCACGTGATTGACACGTGATTCCCACGTGAGTCCCATGTGATTGACACATGATTCCCACGTGATTCCCACTTGATTGACACATTCCCACGTGATTCCCACGTGATTGACACGTGATTCCCACGGGATTCCCACGTGACTCCCTCGTGATTTCCACGTGAATGACACGTGATTCCCACCTAATTACCCTGTGTTTGACAAGTGATTCCCACGTGATTCCCACGTGATTGACACGTGATTCCCACCTTATTCCCACGTGATTGACACGCGATTTCCACGTGATTCCCAGGTAATTGACACATTCCAACGTGATTCCCACGTGATTGACACGTGATTCCCACGGGATTCACACGTGACTCCCTCGTGATTCCCACGTGATTGACACGTGATTCCCACCTAATTCCCACGTGTTTGACACGTGATTCCCACCTGATTCTCACGTGACTCCCACGTGATTGGCACGTGATTCCCACGGGATTCCCACGTGATTCCCTCGTGATTCCCACGTGATTGACACGTGATTCCCACCTAATTCCCACGTGATTGACACGTGAATCCCAAGTGAATCCCACGTGATTGACACGTGATTCCCACGTGAGTCCCATGTGATTGACACATGATTCCCACTTGATTTACACGTGATTCCCACGGTATTCCCATGTGACTCCCTCGTGATTCCCACGTGATTTACACGTGATTCCAACCTAATTCCCACGTGATTGACATGTGATTCCCTCGTGATTCCAACCTAATTACCACGTGATTGACACGTGATTCCCACGTGATTCCCACGAGATTGACACGTGATTCCCACGTGATTCCCACGTGATTGACACGTGATTCCCTCGTGATTGCCACGTGACTGACACGTGATTCCCACGTGAGTCCCATGTGATTGACACATGATTCCCACGTGATTTACACGTGATTACCACGTGATTCCCACGTGATTCTCACGTGATTCCCCTGTGATTGACACGTGATTCCCACGTGATTGACAGGTGACTCCCACGGGATTCCAACGTGACTCCCTCGTGATTCCCACGTGATTGATACGTGATTTCCAGCTAATTCCCACGTGATTGCCACGTGATTCCCACGTGATTCCCACGTGATTGACACATTCCCACGTGATTCCCACGTGATTGACACGTGACTCCCACGAGATTCCCACGTGACTCCCTCGTGATTCCCACGTGATTTACACGTGATTACCCCGTGATTCCCACGTGATTCTCACGTGATTCCCCTGTGATTGACACGTGATTCCCACGTGATTGACAGGTGACTCCCACGGGATTCCCACGTGACTCCCTCGTGATTCCCACGTGATTGACACGTGATTCCCACCTTATTCCCACGTGATTGACACGTGATTCCCAGGTGATTCCCACGTAATTGACACATTCCCACGTGATTCCCACGTGATTGACACGTGATTCCCACGGGATTCCCACGTGACTCCCTCGTGATTCCCACGTGATTGACACGTGATTCCCACCTAATTAACAAGTGGTTGACACGTGATTCCCACCTGATTCCCACGTGATTGACACATTCCCACGTGATTCCCATGTGATTGACACGTGATTCCCACGGGATTCCCAGGTGACTCCCTCGTGTTTCCCTCGTGATTGACACGTGATTCCCACCTAATTCCCACGTGATTGACACGTGATTCCCACGTGATTGACACGTTATTCCCACGTGATTCCCACGTGATTGACACGTAATTCCCTCGTGATTGCCACGTGATTGCCACGTGATTCCCACGTGAGTTCCATGTGATTGACACATGATTCCCACGTAAATGACAAGTGATTCCCACATGATTCCCACGTGATTGATACATTCCCACGTGATTCCCACGTGATTGACACGTGATCCCACGTGAGTCCCATGTGATTAACACATGATTCCCACGTGATTTACACGTGATTCCCACGTGATTCCCACGTGATTCTCACGTGATTCCAATGTGATTGACACGTGATTCCCACGTGATTGACAGGTGATTCCCACGGGATTCCCATGTGACTCCCTCGTGAGTCCCACGTGATTGACAGGGGATTCCCACCTAATTCCCACGTGATTGACACGTGATTCCCACGTGATTCCCACGTGATTGACACATTTCCACGTGATTCCCCCTTGATTGACACGTGATTCCCAAGGGATTCCCACATGACTCCCTCGTGATTCCCACGTGATTGACACGTGGTTCCCACCTAATTTCCACGTGATTGACACGTGATTCCCACGTGATTCCCACGTGATTGACACGTGATTCCCTCGTGATTGCCAAGTGATTGACACATGATTCCCACGTGAGTCCCATGTGATTGACACGTGATTCCAACGTGATTCCCACGTGAGTCCCATGTGATTGACACATGATTCCCACGTGATTTACACGTGATTCCCACGTGATTCCCATGTGATTCTCACGTGATTGCCATGTGATTGACCCGTGATTCCCACGTGATTGCCACGTGATTGCCACGTGATTCCCACGTGATTGACACATTCCCACGTGATTCCCACGTGATTGACACGTGATTCCCACGGGATTCCCACGTGACTCCCTCGTGATTCCCACGTGATTAACACGTGATTCCCACGTGATTCCCACGTGATTGACACCTTCCCACGTGATTCCCACGTGATTGACACGTGATTCCCACGGGATTTCAACGTGACTCCCTCGTGATTCCCACGTGATTGACACGTGATTCCCACCTAATTCCCACGTGATTGACACGTGATTCCCACGTGATTGACACGTGATTCCCACGGGATTCCCACGTGACTCCCTCGTGATTCCCACGTTATTGACACGTGATTCCAACCTAATTCCCCCGTGATTGACACGTGATTCCCATGTCATACCCACGTGATTCCCACGTAAATGACAAGTGATTCCCACATGATTCCCACGTGATTGACACATTCCCACGTGATACCCACGTGATTGACACGTGATTCCCACTTGATTGACACGTGATTCCCACGTGATTCCCACGTGATTCCCATGTGATTTCCATGTGATTGCCATGTGATTGACACGTGATTCCCACGTGATACCCACGTGATTGACACGTGATTCCCACTTGATTGACACGTGATTCCCACGTGATTCCCACGTGATTCCCATGTGATTCCCATGTGATTGCCACGTGATTGACACGTGATTCCCACGTGATTCCCACGTGATTGATACGTGATTCCCACGTGAGTCCCATGTGATTGACACATGATTCCCACGTGATTTACACGTGATTCCCACGTGATTCCCACGTGATTCTCACGTGACTCCCATGTGATTGACACGTGATTCCCACGTGATTGACAGGTGATTTCCACGGGATTCCCACGTGACTCCCTCGTGATTCCCATGTGATTGACACGTGATTCCCACCTAATTCCCACGTGATTGACACGTGATTCCCACGTGATTCCCACGTGATTGACACATTGCCACGTGATTCCCCCTTGATTGACACGTGATTCCCAAGGGATTCCCATGTGACTCCCTCGTGACTCCCACGTGATTGACACGTGATTTCCACCTAATTCCCACGTGATTGACACGTGATTCCCACGTGATTCCCACGTGATTGACACGTGATTCCCACGTGATTCCCACGTGATTGACACGTGATTCCCTCGTGATTGCCACCTGATTGACACAGGATTCCCACGTGAGTCCCATGTGATTGACACATGATTCCCACGTGATTCCCACGTGATTCTCACGTGATTCCCATGTGATTGACACGTGATTCCCACGTGATTGACAGGTGATTCCCACAGGATTCCCACGTGACTCCGTCGTGATTCCCACGTGATTGACAAGTATGCCCACCTAATTCCGACGTGATTGACACGTGATTCCCACGTGATTGACACATTCCCACGTGATTCCCACGTGATTGACACGTGATTCCCACGGGATTCCCACGTGACTCCCTCGTGATTTCCACGTGAATGACACGTGATTCCCACCTAATTACCCTGTGTTTGACAAGTGATTCCCACGTGATTCCCACGTGATTGACACGTGATTCCCACCTTATTCCCACGTGATTGACACGCGATTTCCACGTGATTCCCAGGTAATTGACACATTCCGACGTGATTCCCACGTGATTGACACGTGATTCCCACGGGATTCACACGTGACTCCCTCGTGATTCCCACGTGATTGACACGTGATTCCCACCTAATTCCCACGTGTTTGACACGTGATTCCCACCTGATTCTCACGTGACTCCCACGTGATTGGCACGTGATTCCCACGGGATTCCCACGTGATTCCCTCGTGATTCCCACGTGATTGACACGTGATTCCCACCTAATTCCCACGTGTTTGACACGTGATTCCCACGTGATTCCCACGTGATTGACACATTCCCACGTGATTCCCACGTGATTGACACGTGATTCCCAAGGGATTCCCACGTGACTCCCTCGTGATTCCCACGTGATTGACACGTGATTCCAACCTAATTCCCACGTGATTGACACGTGAATCCCAAGTGAATCCCACGTGATTGACACGTGATTCCCACGTGAGTCCCATGTGATTGACACATGATTCCCACTTGATTTACACGTGATTCCCACGGTATTCCCATGTGACTCCCTCGTGATTCCCACGTGATTGACACTTGATTCCAAGCTAATTCCCACGTGATTGACATGTGACTCCCTCGTGATTGCCACGTGATTTACACGTGATTCCAACCTAATTCCCACGTGATTGACATGTGATTCCCTCGTGATTCCAACCTAATTACCACGTGATTGACACGTGATTCCCACGTGATTCCCACGAGATTGACACGTGATTCCCACGTGATTCCCACGTGATTGACACGTGATTCCCTCGTGATTGCCACGTGACTGACACGTGATTCCCACGTGAGTCCCATGTGATTGACACATGATTCCCACGTGATTTACACGTGATTACCACGTGATTCCCACGTGATTCTCACGTGATTCCCCTGTGATTGACACGTGATTACCACGTGATTGACAGGTGACTCCCACGGGATTCCAACGTGACGCCCTCGTGATTCCCACGTGATTGATACGTGATTTCCACCTAATTCCCACGTGATTGCCACGTGATTCCCACGTGATTCCCACGTGATTGACACATTCCCACGTGATTCCCACGTGATTGACACGTGACTCCCACGAGATTCCCACGTGACTCCCTCGTGATTCCCACGTGATTTACACGTGATTACCCCGTGATTCCCACGTGATTCTCACGTGATTCCCCTGTGATTGACACGTGATTCCCACGTGATTGACAGGTGACTCCCACGGGATTCCCACGTGACTCCCTCGTGATTCCCACGTGATTGACACGTGATTCCCACCTTATTCCCACGTGATTGACACGTGATTCCCAGGTGATTCCCACGTAATTGACACATTCCCACGTGATTCCCACGTGATTGACACGTGATTCCCACGGGATTCCCACGTGACTCCCTCGTGATTCCCACGTGATTGACACGTGATTCCCACCTAATTAACAAGTGGTTGACACGTGATTCCCACCTGATTCCCACGTGATTGACACATTCCCACGTGATTCCCACGTGATTGACACGTGATTCCCACGGGATTCCCAGGTGACTCCCTCGTGTTTCCCTCGTGATTGACACGTGATTCCCACCTAATTCCCACGTGATTGACACGTGATTCCCACGTGATTGACACGTTATTCCCACGTGATTCCCACGTGATTGACACGTAATTCCCTCGTGATTGCCACGTGATTGCCACGTGATTCCCACGTGAGTTCCATGTGATTGACACATGATTCCCACGTAAATGACAAGTGATTCCCACATGATTCCCACGTGATTGATACATTCCCACGTGATTCCCACGTGATTGACACGTGATCCCACGTGAGTCCCATGTGATTAACACATGATTCCCACGTGATTTACACGTGATTCCCACGTGATTCCCACGTGATTCTCACGTGATTCCAATGTGATTGACACGTGATTCCCACGTGATTGACAGGTGATTCCCACGGGATTCCCATGTGACTCCCTCGTGAGTCCCACGTGATTGACAGGGGATTCCCACCTAATTCCCACGTGATTGACACGTGATTCCCACGTGATTCCCACGTGATTGACACATTTCCACGTGATTCCCCCTTGATTGACACGTGATTCCCAAGGGATTCCCACATGACTCCCTCGTGATTCCCACGTGATTGACACGTGGTTCCCACCTAATTTCCACGTGATTGACACGTGATTCCCACGTGATTCCCACGTGATTGACACGTGATTCCCTCGTGATTGCCAAGTGATTGACACATGATTCCCACGTGAGTCCCATGTGATTGACACATGATTCCAACGTGATTCCCACGTGAGTCCCATGTGATTGACACATGATTCCCACGTGATTTACACGTGATTCCCACGTGATTCCCATGTGATTCTCACGTGATTGCCATGTGATTGACCCGTGATTCCCACGTGATTGCCACGTGATTGCCACGTGATTCCCACGTGATTGACACATTCCCACGTGATTCCCACGTGATTGACACGTGATTCCCACGGGATTCCCACGTGACTCCCTCGTGATTCCCACGTGATTAACACGTGATTCCCTCGTGATTCCCACGTGATTGACACCTTCCCACGTGATTCCCACGTGATTGACACGTGATTCCCACGGGATTTCAACGTGACTCCCTCGTGATTCCCACGTGATTGACACGTGATTCCCACCTAATTCCCACGTGATTGACACGTGATTCCCACGTGATTCCCACGTGATTGACACGTGATTCCCACGGGATTCCCACGTGACTCCCTCGTGATTCCCACGTTATTGACACGTGATTCCAACCTAATTCCCCCGTGATTGACACGTGATTCCCATGTCATACCCACGTGATTCCCACGTAAATGACAAGTGATTCCCACATGATTCCCACGTGATTGACACATTCCCACGTGATACCCACGTGATTGACACGTGATTCCCACTTGATTGACACGTGATTCCCACGTGATTCCCACGTGATTCCCATGTGATTTACATGTGATTGCCATGTGATTGACACGTGATTCCCACGTGATACCCACGTGATTGACACGTGATTCCCACTTGATTGACACGTGATTCCCACGTGATTCCCACGTGATTCCCATGTGATTCCCATGTGATTGCCACGTGATTGACACGTGATTCCCACGTGATTCCCACGTGATTGATACGTGATTCCCACGTGAGTCCCATGTGATTGACACATGATTCCCACGTGATTTACACGTGATTCCCACGTGATTCCCACGTGATTCTCACGTGACTCCCATGTGATTGACACGTGATTCCCACGTGATTGACAGGTGATTTCCACGGGATTCCCACGTGACTCCCTCGTGATTCCCATGTGATTGACACGTGATTCCCACCTAATTCCAACGTGATTGACACGTGATTCCCACGTGATTCCCACGTGATTGACACATTGCCACGTGATTCCCCCTTGATTGACACGTGATTCCCAAGGGATTCCCATGTGACTCCCTCGTGACTCCCACGTGATTGACACGTGATTTCCACCTAATTCCCACGTGATTGACACGTGATTCCCACGTGATTCCCACGTGATTGACACGTGATTCCCACGTGATTCCCACGTGATTTACACGTGATTCCCTCGTGATTGCCACCTGATTGACACAGGATTCCCACGTGAGTCCCATGTGATTGACACATGATTCCCACGTGATTCCCACGTGATTCTCACGTGATTCCCATGTGATTGACACGTGATTCCCACGTGATTGACAGGTGATTCCCACAGGATTCCCACGTGACTCCGTCGTGATTCCCACGTGATTGACAAGTATTCCCACCTAATTCCGACGTGATTGACACGTGATTCCCACGTGATTGACACATTCCCACGTGATTCCCACGTGATTGACACGTGATTCCCACGGGATTCCCACGTGATTAACACGTGATTCCCACGTGATTCCCACGTGATTGACACGTGATTCCCACCTAATTCCCACGTGATTGACACGTGATTCCCACGTGATTCTCACGTGATTGACACATTCCCACGTGATTCCCACGTGATTGGCACATGATTCTCACGGGATTCCCTCATGATTCCCTCGTGATTCCCACGTGATTGACACGTGATTCCCACCTAATTCCCACGTGTTTGACATGTGATTCCCACGTGATTCCCACGTGATTGACACAATCCCACGTGATTCCCACGTATATAACAAGTGATTCCCACATGATTCCCACGTGATTGACATATTCCCACGTGATTCCCACGTGATTGACACGTGATTCCCACGTGAGTCCCATGTGATTGACACATGATTCCCACGTGATTTACACGTGATTCCCACGTGATTCCCACGTGATTCTCACGTGATTCCCATGTGATTGACACGTGATTCTCACGTGATTCACAGGTGATTCCCACGGGATTCCCACGTGACTTCCTCGTGATTCCCACGTGATTGATACGTGATTCCCACCTAATTCCCACGTGATTGACACGTGATTCCCACGTGATTCCCACGTGATTGACACATTGCCACGTGATTCCCCCTTGATTGACACGTGATTCCCAAGGGATTCCAATGTGACTCCCTCGTGACTCCCACGTGATTGACACGTGATTCCCACCTAATTCCCACGTGATTGACACGTGATTCCCACGTGATTCCCACGTGATTGACACGTGATTCCCACGTGATTCCCACGTGATTGACACGTTATTCCCTCGTGATTGCCACGTGATTGACACAGGATTCCCACGTGAGTCCCATGTGATTGACACATGATTCCCACGTGATTCCCACGTGATTCCCACGTGATTCCCACGTGATTCTCACGTGATTCCCATGTGATTGACACGTGATTCCCACGTGATTGACAGGTGATTCCCACAGGATTCCCACGTGACTCCGTCGTGATTCCCACGTGATTGACAAGTATTCCCACCTAATTCCCACGTGATTGACACATTCCCACGTGATTTCCACGTGATTGACACGTGATTCCCACGGGATTCCCACGTGATTAACACGTGATTCCCACGTGATTCCCACGTGATTGACACGTGATTCCCACCTAATTCCCACGTGATTGACACGTGATTCCCACGTGATTCTCACGTGATTGACACATTCCCACGTGATTCCCACGTGATTGGCACATGATTCCCATGGGATTCCCTCATGATTCCCTCGTGATTCCCACGTGATTGACACGTGATTCCCACCTAATTCCCACGTGTTTGACATGTGATTCCCACGTGATTCCCACGTGATTGACACATTCCCACGTTATTCCCACGTAATTGACACGTGATTCCCACGGGATTCCCAAGTGACTCCCTCGTGATTCCCACGTGAGTGACACGTGATTCCAACCTAATTTCCACGTGATTGACACGTGATTTCCACGTGATATTCGCGTGATTGACACGTGATTCCCACGTGAGTCCCATGTGATTGACACATGATTCCCACGTGATTTACACGTGATTCCCACGGGATTCCCACGTGACTCCCTCGTGATTCCCACGTGATTGACACATGATTCCAACCTAATTCCCACGTGATTGACATGTTACTCCCTCGTGATTGCCACGTGATTGACACGTGACTCCAACCTAATTCCCACGTGATTGACACGTGATTCCCTCGTGATTCCCACGTGATTCTCACGTGATTCCAACGTGATTGACACGTGATTCTCTCGTGATTCCCACGTGATTGACACGTGATTCCCACGTGATTCTCACGTGATTGACACATTCCCACGTGATTCCCACGTGATTGACACATTCCCACGTGATTCCCACGTGATTGGCACATGATTCTCACGGGATTCCCTCATGATTCCCTCGTGATTCCCACGTGATTGACACGTGATTCCCACCTAATTCCCACGTGTTTGACATGTGATTCCCACGTGATTCCCACGTGATTGACACATTCCCACGTGATTCCCACGTATATAACAAGTGATTCCCACATGATTCCCACGTGATTGACATATTCCCACGTGATTCCCACGTGATTGACACGTGATTCCCACGTGAGTCCCATGTGATTGACACATGATTCCCACGTGATTTACACGTGATTCCCACGTGATTCCCACGTGATTCTCACGTGATTCCCATGTGATTGACACGTGATTCTCACGTGATTCACAGGTGATTCCCACGGGATTCCCACGTGACTTCCTCGTGATTCCCACGTGATTGATACGTGATTCCCACCTAATTCCCACGTGATTGACACGTGATTCCCACGTGATTCCCACGTGATTGACACATTGCCACGTGATTCCCCCTTGATTGACACGTGATTCCCAAGGGATTCCAATGTGACTCCCTCGTGACTCCCACGTGATTGACACGTGATTCCCACCTAATTCCCACGTGATTGACACGTGATTCCCACGTGATTCCCACGTGATTGACACGTGATTCCCACGTGATTCCCACGTGATTGACACGTTATTCCCTCGTGATTCTCACGTGATTCCCATGTGATTGACACGTGATTCCCACGTGATTGACAGGTGATTCCCACAGGATTCCCACGTGACTCCGTCGTGATTCCCACGTGATTGACAAGTATTCCCACCTAATTCCCACGTGATTGACACATTCCCACGTGATTTCCACGTGATTGACACGTGATTCCCACGGGATTCCCACGTGATTAACACGTGATTCCCATGTGATTGACACGTGATTCCCACGTGATTGACAGGTGATTCCCACAGGATTCCCACGTGACTCCGTCGTGATTCCCACGTGATTGACAAGTATTCCCACCTAATTCCCACGTGATTGACACATTCCCACGTGATTTCCACGTGATTGACACGTGATTCCCACGGGATTCCCACGTGATTAACACGTGATTCCCACGTGATTCCCACGTGATTGACACGTGATTCCCACCTAATTCCCACGTGATTGACACGTGATTCCCACGTGATTCTCACGTGATTGACACATTCCCACGTGATTCCCACGTGATTGGCACATGATTCCCACGGGATTCCCACGTGACTCCCTCGTGATTCCCACGTGATTGACACGTGATTCCAACCTAATTCCCACGTGATTGACATGTTACTCCCTCGTGATTGCCACGTGATTGACACGTGACTCCAACCTAATTCCCACGTGATTGACACGTGATTCCCTCGTGATTCCCACGTGATTCTCACGTGATTCCAACGTGATTGACACGTGATTCTCTCGTGATTCCCACGTGATTGACACGTGATTCCCCCGTAATTCCCACGTGATTTACAGGTGATTCCCTCGTGATTCCCACGTGATTGACACGTGATTCCCACGTGATTGACACTTGATTCCCACCTGATTCGCACGTGATTGACACGTGATTCCCTCGTGATTTCCACGTGATTAACACGTGATTCCCCTGTGACTGACACGTGATTCCCACGTGATTCCCACATGGTTCCTCGTGATTGACACTTGATTCGCACGTGATTCCCACGGGATTGACATGTGATTCCCACGTGATTCCCACGTGATTGACACGTGATTCCCTCGTGATTGCCACGTGATTGACACATGATTCCCACGTGAGTCCCATGTGATTGACACATGATTCTCACGTGATTCCCACATGATTCCCACGTGATTGACACATTCCCACGTGATTCCCACGTGATTGACACGTGATTCACACGGGATTCCCACGTGACTCCCTCATGATTTCCACGTGATTGACACGTGATTCCCACGTCATTCCCACGTGATTCCCCCGTAAATGACAAGTGATTCCCACATGATTCCCACGTGATTGACACATTCCCACGTGATTCCCACGTGATTGACACGTGATTCCCATGTGAGTCCCATGTGATTGACACATGATTCCCACGTGATTTACACGTGATTCCCACGTGATTCCCACGTGATTCTCACGTGATTCCCATGTGATTGACACGTGATTCCCACGTGATTGACAGGTGATTCCCACGGGATTCCCACGTGACTCCCTCGTGATTCCCACGTGATTGACACGTGATTCCAACCAAATTCCCACGTGATTGACACGTGATTCCCACGTGTTTCCCACGTGATTGGCACATTCCCACGTTTTTCCCCCTTGATTGACACGTGATTCCCAAGGGATTCCCACGTGACTCCCTCGTGAATCCCACGTGATTGACACATGATTCCCACCTAATTCCCACGTGATTGACACGTGATTCCCACGTGATTCCCACGTGATTGACACGTGATTCCCACGTGATTCTCACGTGATTGACACATTCCCACGTGATTCCCACGTGATTGGCACATGATTCCCACAGGATTCCCTCATGATTCCCTCGTGATTCCCACGTGATTGACACGTGATTCCCACCTAATTCCCACGTGTTTGACATGTGATTCCCACGTGATTCCCACGTGATTGACACATTCCCACGTGATTCCCACGTATATAACAAGTGATTCCCACATGATTCCCACGTGATTGACATATTCCCACGTGATTCCCACGTGATTGACACGTGATTCCCACGTGAGTCCCATGTGATTGACACATGATTCCCACGTGATTTACACGTGATTCCCACGTGATTCTCACGTGATTCCCATGTGATTGACACGTGATTCCCACGTGATTGACAGGTGATTCCCACGGGATTCCCACGTGACTCCCTCGTGATTCCCACGTGATTGACACGTGATTCCCACCTAATTCCCACGTGATTGACACGTGATTCCCACGTGATTGACAGGTGATTCCCACGGGATTCCCACGTGACTCCCTCGTGATTCCCACGTGATTGACAAATGATTCCCACGTGATTTACACGTGATTCCCACGTGATTCTCACGTGATTCCCATGTGATTGACACGTGATTCCCACGTGATTGACAGGTGATTCCCACGGGATTCCCACGTGACTCCCTCGTGATTCCCACGTGATTGACACGTGATTCCCACCTAATTCCCATGTGATTGACACGTGATTCCCACGTGATTGACAGGTGATTCCCACGGGATTCCCACGTGACTCCCTCGTGATTCCCACGTGATTGACACGTGATTCCCACCTAATTCCCACGTGATTGACACGTGATTCCCACGTGATTCCCACGTGATTGACACATTGCCACGTGATTCCCCCGTGATTGACACGTGATTCCCAAGGGATTCCAATGTGACTCCCTCGTGACTCCCACGTGATTGACACGTGATTCCCACCTAATTCCCACGTGATTGACACGTGATTCCCACGTGATTCCCACGTGACTCCCTCGTGATTCCCACGTGATTGACACGTGATTCCAACCTAGTTCCCACGTGATTGACATGTGACTTCCTCGTGATTGCCACGTGATTGACACGTGATTCCAACCTAATTCCCACGTGATTGACACGTGATTCCCTCGTGATTCCCACGTGATTCTCAAGTGATTCCAACGTGATTGACACGTGATTCCCAACTAATTCCCACGTGATTGACACGTGATTCCCACGTGCTTCCCACGTGATTCCCATGTGATTGACAGGTGATTCCCACGTGATTCCCACGTGATTGACAAGTGATTCCCACGGGATTCAAACGTGACTCCCTCGTGATTCCCACGTGAGTCCCATGTGATTGACACGTGATTCCCACGTGATTTACACGTGATTCCCACGTGATTCCCACGTGATTCTCACGTGATTCCCATGTGATTGACTCGTGATTCCCAAGTGATTGACAGGTGATTCCCAAGGGAATCCCAGGTGACTCCCTCGTGATTCCCACGTGAGTCCCGTGTGATTGACACATGATTCCCACGTGATTCCCACGTGATTCCCACCTGATTGACACGTGATTCCCACGTGATTCCCACGTGATTGACACGTGATTCCCAAGGGATTCCCACGTGATTGTCCCGTGATTCGCACGTGATTGACACCTGATTCCCACGTGATTCCCACGTGATTGACACATTCCCACGTGATTCCCACGTGATTGACACGTGATTCCAACCTAATTCACACGTGATTGACACGTGATTCCCACGTCATTCCCACGTGATTCCCACGTAAATGACAAGTGATTCCCACATGATTCCCACGTGATTGACACATTCCCACGTGATTCCCACGTGATTGACACGTGATTCCCACGTGAGTCCCATGTGATTGACACATGATTCCCACGTGATTCTCATGTGATTCCCATGTGATTGACACGTGATTCCCACGTGATTGAAAGTTGATTTCCACGGGATTCCCAGGTGACTCCCTCGTGATTCCCACGTGATTGACACGTGATTCCCACCTAATTCCCACGTGCTTGACACGTGATTCCCATGTGATTCCCACGTGATTGACACGTGATTCCCACGTGACTCCCATGTGATTGACACATGATTCCCACGTGTTTCCCACGTGATTCACACATTCCCACGTGATTCCCACGTGATTGACACGTGATTCCCACGGGATTCCCACATGAATCCCTCGTGATTCCCACGTGATTGACACGTGATCCCCACCTAATTCCCACGTGTTTGACACGTGATTCCCACGTGAGCCCCATGTGATTGACACATGAATGCGACGTGATTCCCACGTGATTGACACATTCCCACGTTTTTCCCCCGTGATTGACACGTGATTCCCTCGGGATTCCCACGTGACTCCGTCGTGATTCCCACGTGATTGACACGTGATTCCCACCTAATTCCCACGTGATTGACACGTGATTCCCACCTAATTCCCACATGATTGAAACGTGATTCCCACCTAATTCCCACGTGATTGACACGTGATTCCCACGTGATTCCCACGTGATTGACACGTGACTCCCCCGTGATTCCCACGTGATTAACACCTGATTCCCACGTGATTTCCACGTGATTACCACGTGATTGTCAAGTGATTCCCACTTGATTCTCACATGATTTCCTCGTCATTGACACGTGATTCCAACGTGATTCTCACGTGATTGACAAGTGATTCCCACGTGATTCTCAAGTGACTCCCACGTGATTCCCACGTGATTGACACGTGATTCCCCCGTGATTCCCACATGATTGACACGTGGTTCCCACGTGATTCCCACGTGACTAACACGTTATCCCCACGTGATTAAAACGTGATTCCCCCTTGATTCCCACGTGATTGGCACGTGATTCCCACGTGATTCCCACGTGATTGACACGTGATTCCCCCGTGATTCCCACATGATTGACACGTGGTTCCCACGTGATTCCCACGTGATTGACACGTGATTCCCCCGTGATTCCCACATGATTGACACGTGGTTCCCACGTGAGTCCGACGTGATTAACACGTGATCCCCACGTGATTAAAACGTGATTCCCCCTTGATTCCCACGTGAATCACACGTGATTCCCACGTGATTCCCACCTGATTGACACGTGATTCCCACGTGATTCCCACGTGATTGACACGTGATTACCACGGGATTCCCAGGTGACTCCCTCGTGTTTCCCTCGTGATTGACACGTGATTCCCACCTAATTCCCACGTGATTGACACGTGATTCCCACGTGATTCCCACGTGATTGACACGTGATTCCCACGTGATTCCCACGTGATTGACATGTGATCACGTCGTGATTGCCACGTGATTGACACGTGATTCCCACGTGAGTCCCATGTGATTGACACATGATTCCCACGTGATTCCCACTTGATTGACACATTCCCACGTGATTCCCACGTGATTGACACGTGATTCCCACGGGATTCCCACGTGACTCCCTCGTGATTTCCACGTGAATGACACGTGATTCCCAACTAATTACCCTGTGTTTGACAAGTGATTCCCACGTGATTCCCACGTGATTGACACGTGATTCCCACCTTATTCCCACGTGATTGACACGCGATTTCCACGTGATTCCCAGGTAATTGACACATTCCGACGTGATTCCCACGTGATTGACCCGTGATTCCCACGGGATTCACACGTGACTCCCTCGTGATTCCCACGTGATTGACACGTGATTCCCACCTAATTCCCACGTGTTTGACACGTGATTCCCACCTGATTCTCACGTGACTCCCACGTGATTGGCACGTGATTCCCACGGGATTCCCACGTGATTCCCTCGTGATTCCCACGTGATTGACACGTGATTCCCACCTAATTCCCACGTGTTTGACACGTGATTCCCACGTGATTCCCACGTGATTGACACATTCCCATGTGATTCCCACGTGATTGACACGTGATTCCCAAGGGATTCCCACGTGACTCCCTCGTGATTCCCATGTGATTGACACGTGATTCCAACATAATTCCCACGTGATTGACACGTGAATCCCAAGTGAATCCCACGTGATTGACACGTGATTCCCACGTGAGTCCCATGTGATTGACACATGATTCCCCCTTGATTTACACGTGATTCCCACGGTATTCCCATGTGACTCCCTCGTGATTCCCACGTGATTGACACTTGATTCCAACCTAATTCCCACGTGATTGACATGTGACTCCCTCGTGATTGCCACGTGATTTACACGTGATTCCAACCTAATTCCCACGTGATTGACATGTGATTCCCTCGTGATTCCAACCTAATTACCACGTGATTGACACGTGATTCCCACGTGATTCCCACGAGATTGACACGTGATTCCCACGTGATTCCCACGTGATTGACACGTGATTCCCTCGTGATTGCCACGTGACTGACACGTGATTCCCACGTGAGTCCCATGTGATTGACACATGATTCCCACGTGATTTACACGTGATTACCACGTGATTCCCACGTGATTCTCACGTGATTCCCCTGTGATTGACACGTGATTACCACGTGATTGACAGGTGACTCCCACGGGATTCCAACGTGACTCCCTCGTGATTCCCACGTGATTGATACGTGATTTCCACCTAATTCCCACGTGATTGCCACGTGATTCCCACGTGATTCCCACGTGATTGACACATTCCCACGTGATTCCCACGTGATTGACACGTGACTCCCACGAGATTCCCACGTGACTCCCTCGTGATTCCCACGTGATTTACACGTGATTACCCCGTGATTCCCACGTGATTCTCACGTGATTCCCCTGTGATTGACACGTGATTCCCACGTGATTGACAGGTGACTCCCACGGGATTCCCACGTGACTCCCTCGTGATTCCCACGTGATTGACACGTGATTCCCACCTTATTCCCACGTGATTGACACGTGATTCCCACGTGATTCCCACGTAATTGACACATTCCCACGTGATTCCCACGTGATTGACACGTGATTCCCACGGGATTCCCACGTGACTCCCTCGTGATTCCCACGTGATTGACACGTGATTCCCACCTAATTAACAAGTGGTTGACACGTGATTCCCACCTGATTCCCACGTGATTGACACATTCCCACGTGATTCCCACGTGATTGACACGTGATTCCCACGGGATTCCCAGGTGACTCCCTCGTGTTTCCCTCGTGATTGACACGTGATTCCCACCTAATTCCCACGTGATTGACACGTGATTCCCACGTGATTCCCACGTGATTGACACGTTATTCCCACGTGATTCCCACGTGATTGACACGTAATTCCCTCGTGATTGCCACGTGATTGCCACGTGATTCCCATGTGAGTTCCATGTGATTGACACATGATTCCCACGTAAATGACAAGTGATTCCCACATGATTCCCACGTGATTGATCCATTCCCACGTGATTCCCACGTGATTGACACGTGATCCCACGTGAGTCCCATGTGATTAACACATGATTCCCACGTGATTTACACGTGATTCCCACGTGATTCCCACGTGATTCTCACGTGATTCCAATGTGATTGACACGTGATTCCCACGTGATTGACAGGTGATTCCCACGGGATTCCCATGTGACTCCCTCGTGAGTCCCACGTGATTGACACGGGATTCCCACCTAATTCCCACGTGATTGACACGTGATTCCCACGTGATTCCCACGTGATTGACACATTCCCACGTGATTCCCCCTTGATTGACACGTGATTCCCAAGGGATTCCCACATGACTCCCTCGTGATTCCCACGTGATTGACACGTGGTTCCCACCTAATTTCCACGTGATTGACACGTGATTCCCACGTGATTCCCACGTGATTGACACGTGATTCCCTCGTGATTGCCAAGTGATTGACACATGATTCCCACGTGAGTCCCATGTGATTGACACATGATTCCAACGTGATTCCCACGTGAGTCCCATGTGATTGACACATGATTCCCACGTGATTTACACGTGATTCCCACGTGATTCCCATGTGATTCTCACGTGATTGCCATGTGATTGACCCGTGATTCCCACGTGATTGCCACGTGATTCCCACGTGATTCCCACGTGATTGACACATTCCCACGTGATTCCCACGTGATTGACACGTGATTCCCACGGGATTCCCACGTGACTCCCTCGTGATTCCCACGTGATTAACACGTGATTCCCACGTGATTCCCACGTGATTGACACCTTCCCACGTGATTCCCACGTGATTGACACGTGATTCCCACGGGATTTCAACGTGACTCCCTCGTGATTCCCACGTGATTGACACGTGATTCCCACCTAATTCCCACGTGATTGACACGTGATTCCCACGTGATTCCCACGTGATTGACACGTGATTCCCACGGGATTCCCACGTGACTCCCTCGTGATTCCCACGATATTGACACGTGATTCCAACCTAATTCCCCCGTGATTGACACGTGATTCCCATGTCATACCCACGTGATTCCCACGTAAATGACAAGTGATTCCCACATGATTCCCACGTGATTGACACATTCCCACGTGATACCCACGTGATTGACACGTGATTCCCACTTGATTGACACGTGATTCCCACGTGATTCCCACGTGATTCCCATGTGATTTCCATGTGATTGCCATGTGATTGACACGTGATTCCCACGTGATACCCACGTGATTGACACGTGATTCCCACTTGATTGACACGTGATTCCCACGTGATTCCCACGTGATTCCCATGTGATTCCCATGTGATTGCCACGTGATTGACACGTGATTCCCACGTGATTCCCACGTGATTGATACGTGATTCCCACGTGAGTCCCATGTGATTGACACATGATTCCCACGTGATTTACACGTGATTCCCACGTGATTCCCACGTGATTCTCACGTGACTCCCATGTGATTGACACGTGATTCCCACGTGATTGACAGGTGATTTCCACGGGATTCCCACGTGATTCCCTCGTGATTCCCATGTGATTGACATGTGATTCCCACCTAATTCCCACGTGATTGACACGTGATTCCCACGTGATTCCCACGTGATTGACACATTGCCACGTGATTCCCCCTTGATTGACACGTGATTCCCAAGGGATTCCCATGTGACTCCCTCGTGACTCCCACGTGATTGACACGTGATTTCCACCTAATTCCCACGTGATTGACACGTGATTCCCACGTGATTCCCACGTGATTGATACGTGATTCCCACGTGATTCCCACGTGATTGACACGTGATTCCCTCGTGATTGCCACCTGATTGACACAGGATTCCCACGTGAGTCCCATGTGATTGACACATGATTCCCACGTGATTCCCACGTGATTCTCACGTGATTCCCATGTGATTGACACGTGATTCCCACGTGATTGACAGGTGATTCCCACAGGATTCCCACGTGACTCCGTCGTGATTCCCACGTGATTGACAAGTATTCCCACCTAATTCCGACGTGATTGACACGTGATTCCCACGTGATTGACACATTCCCACGTGATTCCCACGTGATTGACACGTGATTCCCACGGGATTCCCACGTGATTAACACGTGATTCCCACGTGATTCCCACGTGATTGACACGTGATTCCCACCTAATTCCCACGTGATTGACACGTGATTCCCACGTGATTCTCACGTGATTGACACATTCCCACGTGATTCCCACGTGATTGGCACATGATTCCCACGGGATTCCCTCATGATTCCCTCGTGATTCCCACGTGATTGACACGTGATTCCCACCTAATTCCCACGTGTTTGACATGTGATTCCCACTTGATTCCCACGTGATTGACACATTCCCACGTGATTCCCACGTATATAACAAGTGATTCCCACATGATTCCCACGTGATTGACATATTCCCACGTGATTCCCACGTGATTGACACGTGATTCCCACGTGAGTCCCATGTGATTGACACATGATTCCCACGTGATTTACACGTGATTCCCACGTGATTCCCACGTGATTCTCACGTGATTCCCATGTGATTGACACGTGATTCTCACGTGATTGACAGGTGATTCCCACGGGATTCCCACGTGACTTCCTCGTGATTCCCACGTGATTGATACGTGATTCCCACCTAATTCCCACGTGATTGACACGTGATTCCCACGTGATTCCCACGTGATTGACACATTGCCACGTGATTCCCCCTTGATTGACACGTGATTCCCAAGGGATTCCAATGTGACTCCCTCGTGACTCCCACGTGATTGACACGTGATTCCCACCTAATTCCCACGTGATTGACACGTGATTCCCACGTGATTCCCACGTGATTGACACGTGATTCCCACGTGATTCCCACGTGATTGACACGTTATTCCCTCGTGATTGCCACGTGATTGACACAGGATTCCCACGTGAGTCCCATGTGATTGACACATGATTCCCACGTGATTCCCACGTGATTCCCACGTGATTCCCACGTGATTCTCACGTGATTCCCATGTGATTGACACGTGATTCCCACGTGATTGACAGGTGATTCCCACAGGATTCCCACGTGACTCCGTCGTGATTCCCACGTGATTGACAAGTATTCCCACCTAATTCCCACGTGATTGACACATTCCCACGTGATTCCCACGTGATTGACACGTGATTCCCACGGGATTCCCACGTGATTAACACGTGATTCCCACGTGATTCCCACGTGATTGACACGTGATTCCCACCTAATTCCCACGTGATTGACACGTGATTCCCACGTGATTCTCACGTGATTGACACATTCCCACGTGATTCCCACGTGATTGGCACATGATTCCCACGGGATTCCCTCATGATTCCCTCGTGATTCCCACGTGATTGACACGTGATTCCCACCTAATTCCCACGTGTTTGACATGTGATTCCCACGTGATTCCCACGTGATTGACACATTCCCACGTTATTCCCACGTAATTGACACGTGATTCCCACGGGATTCCCACGTGACTCCCTCGTGATTCCCACGTGATTGACACGTGATTCCAACCTAATTTCCACGTGATTGACACGTGATTTCCACGTGATATTCACGTGATTGACACGTGATTCCCACGTGAGTCCCATGTGATTGACACATGATTCCCACGTGATTTACACGTGATTCCCACGGGATTCCCACGTGACTCCCTCGTGATTCCCACGTGATTGACACATGATTCCAACCTAATTCCCACGTGATTGACATGTTACTCCCTCGTGATTGCCACGTGATTGACACGTGACTCCAACCTAATTCCCACGTGATTGACACGTGATTCCCTCGTGATTCCCACGTGATTCTCACGTGATTCCAACGTGATTGACACGTGATTCTCTCGTGATTCCCACGTGATTGACACGTGATTCCCCCGTAATTCCCACGTGATTTACAGGTGATTCCCTCGTGATTCCCACGTGATTGACACGTGATTCCCACGTGATTGACACTTGATTCCCACCTGATTCGCACGTGATTGACACGTGATTCCCTCGTGATTTCCATGTGATTGACACCTGATTCCCACGTGAGTCCCACGTGATTGACACATGATTCCCACGTGATTTCCACGTGATTTACACGTGATTCCCACGTGCTTCCCCCGTGATTCCCATGTGTTTGACAGGTTATTCCTACGTGATTTTCACGTGATTGACACGTGATTCCCGCATCATTCCCCCATGATACCCACGTAAATGACAAGTGATTCCCACATGATTCCCACGTGATTGACACATTCCCACGTGATTCCCACGTGATTGACACGTGATTCACACGGGATTCCCACGTGACTCCCTCGTGATTTCCACGTGATTGACACGTGATTCCCACGTCATACCCACGTGATTCACACGTAAATGACAAGTGATTCCCACATGATTCCCACGTGATTAACACATTCCCACGTGATTCCCACGTGATTGACACGTGATTCCCACGTGAGTCCCATGTGATTGACACATGATTCCCACGTGATTTACAAGTGATTCCCACGTGATTCCCACGTGATTCTCACGTGATTCCCATGTGATTGACACGTGATTCCCACGTGATTGACAGGTGATTCCCACGGGATTCCCACGTGACTCCCTCGTGATTCCCACCTGATTGACACGTGATCCCCACGTGATTCCCACGTGATTTACACATTGCCTCGTGATCCCCCCTTGATTGACTCGTGATTCCCAAGGGATTCCCACGTGACTCCCTCGTGACTCCCACGTGATTGACACGTGATTCCCACCTAATTCCCACGTGATTGACACGTGATTCCCACGTGATTCCCACGTGATTGACACGTGATTCCCACGTGATTCCCACGTGATTGACACGTGATTTCCTCGTGATTGCCACGTGATTGACACAAGATTCCCATGTGAGTCCCATGTGATTGATACATGATTCTCACGTGATTCCCACGTGAGTCCCATGTGATTGACACATGATTCCCACGTGATTCTCACGTGATTCCCACGTGATTCTCACGTGATTCCCATGTGATTGACACGTGATTCCCACGTGATTGACAGGTGATTCCCACAGGATTCCCACGTGACTCCGTCGTGATTGCCACCTGATTGACAAGTATTCCCACCTAATTCCCAAGTGATTGACACTGATTCCCACGTGATTGACACATTCCCACGTGATTCCCACGTGATTGACACGTGATTTCCACGGGATTTCCACGTGATTAACACGTGATTCCCCTGTGACTGACACGTGATTCCCACGTGATTCCCACATGGTTCCTCGTGATTGACACTTGATTCGCACGTGATTCCCACGGGATTGACATGTGATTCCCACGTGATTCCCACGTGATTGACACGTGATTCCCTCGTGATTGCCACGTGATTGACACATGATTCCCACGTGAGTCCCATGTGATTGACACATGATTCTCACGTGATTCCCACATGATTCCCACGTGATTGACACATTCCCACGTGATTCCCATGTGATTGACACGTGATTCACACGGGATTCCCACGTGACTCCCTCATGATTTCCACGTGATTGACACGTGATTCCCACGTCATTCCCACGTGATTCCCCCGTAAATGACAAGTGATTCCCACATGATTCCCACGTGATTGACACATTCCCACGTGATTCCCACGTGATTGACACGTGATTCCCATGTGAGTCCCATGTGATTGACACATGATTCCCACGTGATTTACACGTGATTCCCACGTGATTCCCACGTGATTCTCACGTGATTCCCATGTGATTGACACGTGATTCCCACGTGATTGACAGGTGATTCCCACGGGATTCCCACGTGACTCCCTCGTGATTCCCACGTGATTGACACGTGATTCCCACGTGATTGACACGTGATTCCCTCGTCATTCCCACGTGATTGACACGTGATTCCCACGTGATTTCCACGTGATTTACACGTGATTCCCACGTGCTTCCCACGTGATTCCCATGTGATTGACAGGTGATTCCCACGTGATTCCCACGTGATTGACACGTGATTCCCACGTGATTCCCACGTGATTCCCATGTGATTGACAGGTGATTCCCACGTGATTCCCACGTGATTGACAAGTGATTCCCACGTGCTTCCCACGTGATTCCCATGTGATTGACAGGTGATTCCCACGTGCTTCCCACGTGATTCCCACGTGATTGACACGTGATTCCCACGTGATTCCCATGTGATTGACAGGTGATTCCCACGTGATTCCCACGTGATTCCCATGTGATTGACACGTGATTCCCACGTGATTGACACGTGATTCCCACCTGATTCGCACGTGATTGACACGTGATTCCCACCTAATTCCCACGTGATTGACACGTGATTCCCACGTGATTCCCACGTGATTGACACGTGATTCCCACGTGAGTCCCATGTGATTGACACATGATTCCCACGTGATTCCCACTTGATTGACACATTCCCACGTGATTCCCACGTGATTGACACGTGATTCCCACGGGATTCCCACGTGACTCCCTCGTGATTTCCACGTGAATGACACGTGATTCCCACCTAATTACCCTGTGTTTGACAGTGATTCCCACGTGATTCCCACGTGATTGACAAGTGATTCCCACCTTATTCCCACGTGATTGACACGCGATTTCCACGTGATTCCCAGGTAATTGACACATTCAGACGTGATTCCCACGTGATTGACCCGTGATTCCCACGGGATTCACACGTGACTCCCTCGTGATTCCCACGTGATTCCCACCTAATTCCCACGTGTTTGACACGTGATTCCCACCTGATTCTCACGTGACTCCCACGTGATTGGCACGTGATTCCCACGGGATTCCCACGTGATTCCCTCGTGATTCCCACGTGATTGACACGTGATTCCCACCTAATTCCCACGTGTTTGACACGTGATTCCCACGTGAGTCCCATGTGATTGACACATGATTCCCACTTGATTTACACGTGATTCCCACGGTATTCCCATGTGACTCCCTCGTGATTCCCACGTGATTGACAATTGATTCCAACCTAATTCCCACGTGATTGACATGTGACTCCCTCGTGATTGCCACGTGATTTACACGTGATTCCAACCTAATTCCCACGTGATTGACATGTGATTCCCTCGTGATTCCAACCTAATTACCACGTGATTGACACGTGATTCCCACGTGATTCCCACGAGATTGACACGTGATTCCCACGTGATTCCCACGTGATTGACACGTGATTCCCTCGTGATTGCCACGTGACTGACACGTGATTCCCACGTGAGTCCCATGTGATTGACACATGATTCCCACGTGATTTAAACGTGATTACCACGTGATTCCCACGTGATTCTCACTTGATTCCCCTGTGATTGACACGTGATTACCACGTGATTGACAGGTGACTCCCACGGGATTCCAACGTGACTCCCTCGTGATTCCCACGTGATTGATACGTGATTTCCACCTAATTCCCACGTGATTGCCACGTGATTCCCACGTGATTCCCACGTGATTGACACATTCCCACGTGATTCCCACGTGATTGACACGTGACTCCCACGAGATTCCCACGTGACTCCCTCGTGATTCCCACGTGATTTACACGTGATTACCCCGTGATTCCCACGTGATTCTCACGTGATTCCCCTGTGATTGACACGTGATTCCCACGTGATTGACAGGTGACTCCCACGGGATTCCCACGTGACTCCCTCGTGATTCCCACGTGATTGACACGTGATTCCCACCTTATTCCCACGTGATTGACACGTGATTCCCACGTGATTCCCACGTAATTGACACATTCCCACGTGATTCCCACGTGATTGACACGTGATTCCCACGGGATTCCCACGTGACTCCCTCGTGATTCCCACGTGATTGACACGTGATTCCCACCTAATTAACAAGTGGTTGACACGTGATTCCCACCTGATTCCCACGTGATTGACACATTCCCACGTGATTCCCACGTGATTGACACGTGATTCCCACGGGATTCCCAGGTGACTACCTCGTGTTTCCCTCGTGATTGACACGTGATTCCCACCTAATTCCCACGTGATTGACACGTGATTCCCACCTGATTCCCACGTGATTGACACGTTATTCCCACGTGATTCCCACGTGATTGACACGGAATTCCCTCGTGATTGCCACGTGATTGCCACGTGATTCCCACGTGAGTTCCATGTGATTGACACATGATTCCCACGTAAATGACAAGTGATTCCCACATGATTCCCACGTGATTGATACATTCCCACGTGATTCCCACGTGATTGACACGTGATCCCACGTGAGTCCCATGTGATTAACACATGATTCCCACGTGATTTACACGTGATTCCCACGTGATTCCCACGTGATTCTCACGTGATTCCAATGTGATTGACACGTGATTCCCACGTGATTGACAGGTGATTCCCACGGGATTCCCATGTGACTCCCTCGTGAGTCCCACGTGATTGACACGGGATTCCCACCTAATTCCCACGTGATTGACACGTGATTCCCACGTGATTCCCACGTGATTGACACATTCCCACGTGATTCCCCCTTGATTGACACGTGATTCCCAAGGGATTCCCACATGACTCCCTCGTGATTCCCACGTGATTGACACGTGGTTCCCACCTAATTTCCACGTGATTGACACGTGATTCCCACGTGATTCCCACGTGATTGACACGTGATTCCCTCGTGATTGCCAAGTGATTGACACATGATTCCCACGTGAGTCCCATGTGATTGACACATGATTCCAACGTGATTCCCACGTGAGTCCCATGTGATTGACACATGATTCCCACGTGATTTACACGTGATTCCCACGTGATTCCCATGTGATTCTCACGTGATTGCCATGTGATTGACCCGTGATTCCCACGTGATTGCCACGTGATTCCCACGTGATTCCCACGTGATTGACACATTCCCACGTGATTCCCACGTGATTGACACGTGATTCCCACGGGATTCCCATGTGACTCCCTCGTGATTCCCACGTGATTAACACGTGATTCCTACGTGATTCCCACGTGATTGACACCTTCCCACGTGATTCCCACGTGATTGACACGTGATTCCCACGGGATTTCAACGTGACTCCCTCGTGATTCCCACGTGATTGACATGTGATTCCCACCTAATTCCCACGTGATTGACACGTGATTCCCACGTGATTCCCACGTGATTGACACGTGATTCCCACGGGATTCCCACGTGACTCCCTCGTGATTCCCACGTTATTGACACGTGATTCCAACCTAATTCCCCCGTGATTGACACGTGATTCCCATGTCATACCCACGTGATTCCCACGTAAATGACAAGTGATTCCCACATGATTCCCACGTGATTGACACATTCCCACGTGATACCCACGTGATTGACACGTGATTCCCACCTAATTCCCACGTGTTTGACACGTGATTCCCACCTGATTCTCACGTGACTCCCACGTGATTGGCACGTGATTCCCACGGGATTCCCACGTGATTCCCTCGTGATTCCCACGTGATTGACACGTGATTCCCACCTAATTCCCACGTGTTTGACACGTGATTCCCACGTGATTCCCACGTGATTGACACATTCCCACGTGATTCCCACGTGATTGACACGTGATTCCCAAGGGATTCCCACGTGACTCCCTCGTGATTCCCATGTGATTGACACGTGATTCCAACATAATTCCCACGTGATTGACACGTGAATCCCAAGTGAATCCCACGTGATTGACACGTGATTCCCACGTGAGTCCCATGTGATTGACACATGATTCCCACTTGATTTACACGTGATTCCCACGGTGTTCCCATGTGACTCCCTCGTGATTCCCACGTGATTGACACTTGATTCCAACCTAATTCCCACGTGATTGACATGTGACTCCCTCGTGATTGCCACGTGATTTACACGTGATTCCAACCTAATTCCCACGTGATTGACATGTGATTCCCTCGTGATTCCAACCTAATTACCACGTGATTGACACGTGATTCCCACGTGATTCCCACGAGATTGACACGTGATTCCCACGTGATTCCCACGTGATTGACACGTGATTCCCTCGTGATTGCCACGTGACTGACACGTGATTCCCACGTGAGTCCCATGTGATTGACACATGATTCCCACGTGATTTACACGTGATTACCACGTGATTCCCACGTGATTCTCACGTGATTCCCCTGTGATTGACACGTGATTACCACGTGATTGACAGGTGACTCCCACGGGATTCCAACGTGACTCCCTCGTGATTCCCACGTGATTGATACGTGATTTCCACCTAATTCCCACGTGATTGCCACGTGATTCCCACGTGATTCCCACGTGATTGACACATTCCCACGTGATTCCCACGTGATTGACACGTGACTCCCACGAGATTCCCACGTGACTCCCTCGTGATTCCCACGTGATTTACACGTGATTACCCCGTGATTCCCACGTGATTCTCACGTGATTCCCCTGTGATTGACACGTGATTCCCACGTGATTGACAGGTGACTCCCACGGGATTCCCACGTGACTCCCTCGTGATTCCCACGTGATTGACACGTGATTCCCACCTTATTCCCACGTGATTGACACGTGATTCCCACGTGATTCCCACGTAATTGACACATTCCCACGTGATTCCCACGTGATTGACACGTGATTCCCACGGGATTCCCACGTGACTCCCTCGTGATTCCCACGTGATTGACACGTGATTCCCACCTAATTAACAAGTGGTTGACACGTGATTCCCACCTGATTCCCACGTGATTGACCCATTCCCACGTGATTCCCACGTGATTGACACGTGATTCCCACGGGATTCCCAGGTGACTCCCTCGTGTTTCCCTCGTGATTGACACGTGATTCCCACCTAATTCCCACGTGATTGACACGTGATTCCCACGTGATTCCCACGTGATTGACACGTTATTCCCACGTGATTCCCACGTGATTGACACGTAATTCCCTCGTGATTGCCACGTGATTGCCACGTGATTCCCACGTGAGTTCCATGTGATTGACACATGATTCCCACGTAAATGACAAGTGATTCCCACATGATTCCCACGTGATTGATACATTCCCACGTGATTCCCACGTGATTGACACGTGATCCCACGTGAGTCCCATGTGATTAACACATGATTCCCACGTGTTTTACACGTGATTCCCACGTGATTCCCACGTGATTCTCACGTGATTCCAATGTGATTGACACGTGATTCCCACGTGATTGACAGGTGATTCCCACGGGATTCCCATGTGACTCCCTCGTGAGTCCCACGTGATTGACACGGGATTCCCACCTAATTCCCACGTGATTGACACGTGATTCCCACGTGATTCCCACGTGATTGACACATTCCCACGTGATTCCTCCTTGATTGACACGTGATTCCCAAGGGATTCCCACATGACTCCCTCGTGATTCCCACGTGATTGACACGTGGTTCCCACCTAATTTCCACGTGATTGACACGTGATTCCCACGTGATTCCCTCGTGATTGCCAAGTGATTGACACATGATTCCCACGTGAGTCCCATGTGATTGACACATGATTCCAACGTGATTCCCACGTGAGTCCCATGTGATTGACACATGATTCCCACGTGATTTACACGTGATTCCCACGTGATTCCCATGTGATTCTCACGTGATTGCCATGTGATTGACCCGTGATTCCCACGTGATTGCCACGTGATTCCCACGTGATTCCCACGTGATTGACACATTCCCACGTGATTCCCACGTGATTGACACGTGATTCCCACGGGATTCCCACGTGACTCCCTCGTGATTCCCACGTGATTAACACGTGATTCCCACGTGATTCCCACGTGATTGACACCTTCCCACGTGATTCCCACGTGATTGACACGTGATTCCCACGGGATTTCAACGTGACTCCCTCGTGATTCCCACGTGATTGACACGTGATTCCCACCTAATTCCCACGTGATTGACACGTGATTCCCACGTGATTCCCACGTGATTGACACGTGATTCCCACGGGATTCCCACGTGACTCCCTCGTGATTCCCACGTTATTGACACGTGATTCCAACCTAATTCCCCCGTGATTGACACGTGATTCCCATGTCATACCCACGTGATTCCCACGTAAATGACAAGTGATTCCCACATGATTCCCACGTGATTGACATATTCCCACGTGATACCCACGTGATTGACACGTGATTCCCACCTAATTCCCACGTGTTTGACACGTGATTCCCACCTGATCCTCACGTGACTCCCACGTGATTGGCACGTGATTCCCACGGGATTCCCACGTGATTCCCTCGTGATTCCCACGTGATTGACACGTGATTCCCACCTAATTCCCACGTGTTTGACACGTGATTCCCACGTGATTCCCACGTGATTGACACATTCCCACGTGATTCCCTCGTGATTGACACGTGATTCCCAAGGGATTCCCACGTGACTCCCTCGTGATTCCCATGTGATTGACACGTGATTCCAACATAATTCCCACGTGATTGACACGTGAATCCCACGTGATTGACACGTGATTCCCACGTGAGTCCCATGTGATTGACACATGATTCCCACTTGATTTACACGTGATTCCCACGGTATTCCCATGTGACTCCCTCGTGATTCCCACGTGATTGACACTTGATTCCAACCTAATTCCCACGTGATTGACATGTGACTCCCTCGTGATTGCCACGTGATTTACACGTGATTCCAACCTAATTCCCACGTGATTGACATGTGATTCCCTCGTGATTCCAACCTAATTACCACGTGATTGACACGTGATTCCCACGTGATTCCCACATGATTCCCACGTGATTGACACGTGATTCCCTCGTGATTGCCACGTGATTGACACGTGATTCCCACGTGAGTCCCATGTGATTGACACATGATTCCCACGTGATTGACACATTCCCACGTGATTCCCACGTGATTGACACGTGATTCCCACGGGATTCCCAGGTGACTCCCTCGTGTTTCCCTCGTGATTGACACGTGATTCCCACCTAATTCCCACGTGATTGACACGTGATTCCCACGTGATTCCCACGTGATTGACACGTTATTCCCACGTGATTCCCACGTGATTGACACGTAATTCCCTCGTGATTGCCACGTGATTGCCACGTGATTCCCACGTGAGTTCCATGTGATTGACACATGATTCCCACGTAAATGACAAGTGATTCCCACATGATTCCCACGTGATTGATACATTCCCACGTGATTCCCACGTGATTGACACGTGATCCCACGTGAGTCCCATGTGATTAACACATGATTCCCACGTGATTTACACGTGATTCCCACGTGATTCTCACGTGATTCCAATGTGATTGACACGTGATTCCCACGTGATTGACAGGTGATTCCCACGGGATTCCCATGTGACTCCCTCGTGAGTCCCACGTGATTGACACGGGATTCCCACCTAATTCCCACGTGATTGACACGTGATTCCCACGTGATTCCCACGTGATTGACACATTCCCACGTGATTCCCCCTTGATTGACACGTGATTCCCAAGGGATTCCCACATGACTCCCTCGTGATTCCCACGTGAATGACACGTGGTTCCCACCTAATTTCCACGTGATTGACACGTGATTCCCACGTGATTCCCACGTGATTGACACGTGATTCCCTCGTGATTGCCACGTGATTGACACATGATTCCCACGTGAGTCCCATGTGATTGACACATGATTCTCACGTGATTCACACGTGAGTCCCATGTGATTGACACATGATTCCCACGTGATTTACACGTCATTCCCAAGTGATTCCCACGTGATTCCCATGTGATTGACACGTGATTCCCACGTGATTGACACGTGATTCCCACCTAATTCCCACGTGATTGACACGTGATTCCCATGTGATTGACACATACCCACGTGATTACCACATGATTGACACGTGATTCCCACGGGATTCCCACGTGACTCCCTCGTGATTCCCACGTGATTGACAAGTGATTCCCACCTTATCCCCACGTGATTGACACGTGATTCCCACGTGATTCCCACGTAATTGACACATTCCCACATGATTCCCACGTTATTGACACGTGATTCCCACGGGATTCCCACGTGACTCCCTCGTGATTCCCACGTGATTGACACGTGATTCCCACCTAATTCCAACGTGTTTGACACGTGATTCACACCTGATTCCCACGTGATTGACACATTCCCACGTGATTCCCACGTGATTGACACGTGATACCCACGGGATTCCCACGTGAGTCCCTCATGATTCCCACGTGATTGACACGTGATTCCCACGTGATTCGCACGTGATTGACACATTCCCACGTGATTCCCACGTGATTGACACGTGATTCCCACGGGATTTCTACGTGACTCACTTGTGATTCCCACGTGATTGACACGTGATTCCCGCGGGATTCCCACGTGAGTCCCTCATGATTCCCACGTGATTGACACGTGATTCCCACGTGATTCGCACGTGATTGACACATTCCCACGTGATTCCCACGTGATTGACACGTGATTCCCACGGGATTTCTACGTGACTCACTTGTGATTCCCACGTGATTGACACGTGATTCCCACCTAATTCCCACGTAATTGACAAGTGATTCCCACGTGATTCTCACGTGATTGACACATTCCCACGTGATTCCCACGTGATTGACACGTGATTCCCACGGGATTCCCACGTGACTCCCTCATGATTCCCAGGTGATTGACACGTGATTCCCACGTGATTCGCACGTGATTGAAACATTCCCACGTCATTCCCACGTGATTGACACGTGATTCCCACGGGATTTCTACGTGACTCACTTGTGATTCCCACGAGATTGAAACGTGATTCCCACCTAATTCCCACGTGTTTGACACGTGATTCCCACCTGATTCCCACGTGATTGACACATTCTCTCGTGATTCCCACGTGATTGACACGTGATTCCCACGGGATTCCCACGTGACTCCCTCGTGATTCCCACGTGACTCCCTTGTGATTCCCACGTGATTAACACGTGATTCCCACGTGATTCCCACGTGTTTGACACCTTCCCACGTGATTCCCACGTGATTGACACGTGATTCCCACGGGATTTCAACGTGATTCCCTCGTGATTCCCACGTGATTGACACGTGATTCCCACCTAATTCCCACGAGATTGACACGTGATTCCCACGTGATTCCCACGTGATTGACACATTCCCATGTGATTCCCAAGTGATTGTCACCTGATTCCCACGGGATTCCCATGTGACTCCCTCGTGATTAACACGTGTTTGACACGTGACTCCCACATGATTAAAACGTGATTCCCCTTGATTTCCAAGTGATTGACACCTGATTTCCACGTGATTCCCACCTGATTGACACGTCATTCCCACGTGATTCCCTCGAGATTTCCACATAATTCCCACGTGATTGACACGTGATTCCCACGTGATTAAAACGTGATTTCCCCTTTGTTCCCACGTGATTGACACGTGATTCCCAAGGGATTCCCCCGTGACTCCCTCGTGATTCCCACGTGATTGACACGTGATTCCCACCTAATTCCCACGTGATTGACACGTGATTCCCACGGGATTCCCACGTGACTGACACATTCCCACCTGATTCCCACGTGATTCACAGGTGATTCCCACGGGATTCCCACGTGACTCCCTCGTGATTATCACGTGATTGACACGTGATTCCCACCTAATTCCCACGTGATTGACAAGTGATTCACATGTGATTCCGACGTGATTGACACATTCCCACGTGATTCCCACGTGATTGACACGTGATTCCCAAGGGATTCCCACGTGACTCCCTCGTGATTCCCACGTGATTAACACGTGATTCCCACGTGATTCCCACGTGATTGACACGTGATTCCCACGTGATTCCCACGTGATTCCTCGTGATTGACACTTGATTCGCACGTGATTCCCACGGGATTGACACGTGATTCCCACATGATTCCAACGTAATTACCACGTGATTCGAACTTGACTCTCACGTGATTCCCACGTGATTGACACGTGATTCCCTCGTGATTCCCACGTGATTGACACGTCATTCCCATGTGATTCCCACGTGATTGACACGTGATTCCCACGTGATTCCCACGTGATTCTTACGATATCGACACGTGATTCCCACGTGATTCCCACGTGAGTCCCATGTGATTGACACATGATTCCCACGTGATTTACACGTGATTCCCACGGTATTCCCACGTGACTCCCTCGTGATTCCCACGTGATTGACACTTGATTCCAACCTAATTCCCACGTGATTGACATGTGACTCCCTCGTGATTGCCACGTGATTGACACATGATTCCAACCTAATTCCCACGTGATTGACACGTGATTCCCTCGTGATTCTCACTTGATTCCTACGTGATTGACACGTGATTTCCGCCTAATTCCCACGTGATTGACACGTGATTCTCACGTGATTCCCACGTGATTGACACATTCCCACGTGATTACCACGTGATTGACACGTGATTCCCACGGGATTCCCACGTGACTCCCTCGTGATTACCACGTGATTGACACGTGATTGCCACGTAATTAGCACATGATTGACACATTCCCACGTGATTACCACGTGATTGACACGTGATTCCCACTGGATTCAAACGTGACTCCCTCGTGATTCCCACGTGAGTCCCATGTGATTGACACATGATTCCCACGTGATTTACACGTGATTCCCACGTGATTCCCACGTGATTCTCACGTGATTGACATGTGATTGACTCGTGATTCCCAAGTGATTGACAGGTGATTCCCAAGGGAATCCCAGGTGACTCCCTCGTGATTCCCACGTGATTGACACGTGATTCCCACCTAATTCGCACGTGATTGACACGTGATTCCCACGTGATTCCCACATGATTGACGCATTCCCATGTGATTCCCCCGTGATTGACACATGATTCCCACGGGACTCCCACGTGACTCCCTCGTGATTCCCACGTGATTTACACGTGATTCCCACCTAATTCCCACGTGATTGACACGTGATTCCCACGTGATTCCCACGTGATTGACACGTGATTCCCACGTGATTCCCACGTGATTGACCTGTGATTCCCTCGTGATTGCCACGTGAATGCCACGTGATTCCCACGTGAGTCCCATGTGATTAACACATGATTCCCACGTGATTCCCACGTGAGTCCAATGTGATTGACACATGATTCCCACGTGATTTACACGTGATTCCCACGTGATTCCCACATGATTCCCACGTGAGTCCAATGTGACTGACACATGATTCCCACGTGATTTACACGTGATTACCACGTGATTCCCACGTGATTCTCACGTGATTCCCATGTGATTGACACGTGATTCCCACGTGATTGACACGTGATTCCCACGTGATTCCCACGTGATTGACACATTCCCACGTGATTACCACGTGATTGACACGTGATTCCCACGGGATTCCCACGTGACTCCCTCGTGATTCCCACGTGATTGACACGTAATTCCCACGTGATTCCCACGTGATTGACACATTCCCACGTGATTCCAACGGGATTGACACGTTATTACCACGGGATTCCCACGTGACTCCCTCGTGATTCCCATGTGATTGACACGTGATTCCCACCTTATTCCCACGTGATTGACACGTGATTGCTACGTGTTTTCCACGTGATTCCCACGTCATTGACACATTCCCACGTGATTCCCACGTGATTGACACGTGATTCCCACGGGATTCTCACGTGACTCCCTCGTGATTCCCACGTGATTGACACGTGATTCCCACGTGATTCCCACGTGATTGAAACATTCCCACGTGATTCCCACGTGATTGACACGTGATTCCCACGGGATTCCCACGTGACTCCCTCGTGATTCCCATGTGATTGACACGTGATTCCCACCTTATTCCCACGTGATTGACACGTGATTCCTACGTGTTTTCCACGTGATTCCCACGTTGTTGACACGTGATTCCCACATGAATCCCACGTGATTACCACGTGATTGACACGTGATTCCCACGGGATTCCCACGTGACTCCCTCATGATTCCCACATGATTGACACGTGAGTCCCACGTGATTCGCACGTGATTGACACATTCCCACGTGATTCCCACGTGATTGACATGTGATTCCCACGGGATTTGTACGTGACTCACTTGTGATTCCCACGTGATTGACACGTGATTCCCACGGGATTGAAAAGTATTCCCACCTAATTCCCACGTGATTGACACGTGATTCCCACGTGATTCCCACGTGATTGACACGTGATTCCCACGGGATTCCCACGTGACTCCCTCGTGATTATCACGTGATTGACACGTGATTCCCACCTAATTCCCACGTGATTGACAAGTGATTCCCATGTGATTGCGACGTGATTGACACATTCCCACCTGATTCCCACGTGATTCACAGGTGATTCCCACGGGATTCCCACGTGACTCCCTCGTGATTATCACGTGATTGACACGTGATTCCCACCTAATTCCCACGTGATTGACAAGTGATTCCCATGTGATTCCGACGTGATTGACACATTCCCACGTGATTCCCACGTGATTGACACGTGATTCCCACGGGATTCCCACGTGACTCCCTCGTGATTCCCACGTGATTAACACGTGATTCCCACGTGATTCCCACGTGATTGACACGTGATTCCCACGTGATTCCCACGTGATTCCTCGTGATTGACACCTGATTCATACGTGATTCCCACGTGATTGACACGTGACTCCCCCGTGATTCCCACGTGATTAACAGCTGATTCCCACGTGATTTCCACGTGATTACCATGTGATTGACATGTGATTTCCACGTGATTCCCACGTGAATGGCACTTGATTCCCACGTGATTCCCACGTGATTGACAAGTGATTCCCACGTGATTCTCACATGATTTCCTCGTGATTGACACGTGATTCCAACGTGATTCTCACGTGATTGACACGTGATTCCCCTGTGATTCCCACGTGATTGACACGTGGTTCCCACGTGATTCCCACGTTATTGACACGTGATTCCCCCGTGATTCCCACATGATTGACACGTGGTTCCCACGTGATTCCCACGTGATTGACACGTTATCCCCACGTGATTAAAACGTGATTCCCCCTTGATTCCCACGTGAATCACACGTGATTCCCACGTGATTCCCACCTGATTGACACGTGATTCCCACGGGATTCCTACGTGACTCCCTCGTGATTCCCACGTGAGTGACACGTGATTCCCACCTAATTCCCACGTGTTTGACACGTGATTCCCACGTGATTACCACGTGATTGACACATTCCCACGTGATTCCCACGTGATGGTCACCTGATTCCCACGGGCTTCCCACGTGACTCCTCATGTTTCCTACGTGATTGACACGTGATTCCCACCTAATTCCTACGTGATTGACACGTGAGTCCCACGGGATTCCCACATGACTCCCTCGTGATTCCCACGTGATTGACACGTGATTCCCACCTATTTCCCACGTGATTGACACGTGATTCCCTCGTGATTCCCACGTGATTGACACATTCCCTCGTGATTCCCACGTGATTGACACGTGATTCCCACGGGATTCCCACGTGACTCCCTCGTGATTCCCACGTGATTGACACGTGATTCCCACCTAATTCCCACGTGTTTGACACGTGATCCAACGTGAGTCCCATGTGATTGACACATGATTCCCACGTGATTTACACGTGATTCCCACGTGATTCCCTCGTGATTCCCACGTGATTCTCACGTGATTCTCATGTCATTGACACGTGATTCCCACGTGATTGACACGTGATTCCCACATAATTCCCACGTGATTGACACGTGATTCCCACGTGATACCCACGTGATTGACACATTCCCACGTGATTCCCCCGTGATTGACACGTGATTCCCACGGGATTCCCACGTGACTCCCTCGTGATTCCCACGTGATTGATACGTGATTCCCACCTAATTCCCACGTGATTGACACGTGATTCCCACGTGATTGACACGTGATTCCCACGTGAATCCCATGTGATTGACACATGATTCCCACGTGTTTCCCACGTGATTGACACATTCCCACGTGATTCCCACGTGATTGACACGTGATTCCCATGAGATTCCCACGTGAATCCCTCGTGATTCCCACGTGATTGACACGTGATTCCCTCCTAATTCCCAAGTGTTTGACACGTGATTCCCATGTGAGTCCCATGTGATTGACACATGATTGCGACGTGATTCCCACGTGATTGACACATTCCCACGTTTTTCCCCCGTGACTGACACGTGATTCCCACGGGATTCCCACGTGACTCCGTCGTGATTCCCACGTGATTGACTCGTGATTCCCACCTAATTCCCACGTGATTGACACGTGATTCCCACCTAATTCCCACGTGATTGACACGTGATTCCCACCTAATTCCCACGTGATTGACACGTGATTCCCACGTGATTCCCACGTGATTGACACGTGACTCCCACGTGATTCCCACGTGATTAACACCTGATTCCCACGTGATTTCCACGTGATTACCACGTGATTGACACGTGATTTTCACGTGATTCCCATGTGAATGGCACTTGATTCCCACGTGATTCCCACGTGATTGACAAGTGATTCCCACGTGATTCTCACATGATTTCCTCGTGATTGACACGTGATTCCAACGTGATTCTCACGTGATTGACAAGTGATTCCCACGTGATTCTCAAGTGACTCCCACGTGATTCCCACGTGATTGACACGTGATTCCCCCGTGATTCCCACATGATTGACACGTGGTTCCCTCGTGATTCCCACGTGATTGACACGTTATCCCCACGTGATTAAAACGTGATTCCCCCTTGATTCCCACGTGAATCACACGTGATTCCCACGTGATTCCCACCTGATTGACACGTGATTCCCACGTGATTCCCACGTGATTGACACGTGATTCCCAAGGGATTCCCACGTGATTGTCCCGTGATTCGCACGTGATTGACACCTGATTCCCACGTGATTCCCACGTGATTGACACATTCCCACGTGATTCCCACGTGATTGACACGTGATTCCCACGGGAATCCAACGTGACACCCTCGTGATTCCCACGTGATTGACACGTGATTCCAACCTAATTCACACGTGATTGACACGTGATTCCCACGTCATTCCCACGTGATTCCCACGTAAATGACAAGTGATTCCCACATGATTCCCACGTGATTGACACATTCCCACGTGATTCCCACGTGATTGACACGTGATTCCCACGTGAGTCCCATGTGATTGACACATGATTCCCACGTGATTTACCCGTGAATCCCACGTGATTCCCACGTGATTCTCATGTGATTCCCATGTGATTGACACGTGATTCCCACGTGATTGACAGTTGATTTCCACGGGATTCCCAGGTGACTCCCTCGTGATTCCCACGTGATTGACACGTGATTCCCACCTAATTCCCACGTGCTTGACACGTGATTCCCATGTGATTCCCACGTGATTGACACGTGATTCCCACGTGACTCCCATGTGATTGACACATGATTCCCACGTGTTTCCCACGTGATTCACACATTCCCACGTGATTCCCACGTGATTGACACGTGATTCCCACGGGATTCCCACGTGAATCCCTCGGGATTCCCACGTGATTGACACGTGATTCCCACCTAATTCCCACGTGTTTGACACGTGATTCCCACGTGAGCCCCATGTGTTTGACACATGAATGCGACGTGATTCCCACGTGATTGACACATTCCCACGTTTTTCCCCCGTGATTGACACGTGATTCCCTCGGGATTCCCACGTGACTCCGTCGTGATTCCCACGTGATTGACACGTGATTCCCACCTAATTCCCACGTGATTGACACGTGATTCCCACCTAATTCCCACATGATTGACACGTGATTCCCACCTAATTCCCACGACATTGACACGTGATTCCCACGTGATTCCCACGTGATTGACACGTGACTCCCCCGTGATTCCCACGTGATTAACACCTGATTCCCACGTGATTTCCACGTGATTACCACGTGATTGTCAAGTGATTCCCACTTGATTCTCACATGATTTCCTCGTCATTGACACGTGATTCCAACGTGATTCTCACGTGATTGACAAGTGATTCCCACGTGATTCTCAAGTGACTCCCACGTGATTCCCACGTGATTGACACGTGATTCCCCCGTGATTCCCACATATTGACACGTGGTTCCCACGTGATTCCCACGTGACTAACACGTTATCCCCACGTGATTAAAACGTGATTCCCCCTTGATTCCCACGTGATTGACACGTGATTCCCACGTGATTCCCACGTGATTGACACGTGATTCCCCCGTGATTCCCACATGATTGACACGTGGTTCCCACGTGATTCCCACGTGATTGACACGTGATTCCCCCGTGATTCCCACATGATTGACACTTGGTTCCCACGTGATTCCCACGTGATTAACACGTTATCCCCACGTGATTAAAACGTGATTCCCCCTTGAATCCCACGTGAATCACACGTGATTCCCACGTGATTCCCACCTGATTGACACGTGATTCCCACGTGATTCCCACGTGATTGACACGTGATTACCACGGGATTCCCAGGTGACTCCCTCGTGTTTCCCTCGTGATTGACACGTGATTCCCACCTAATTCCCACGTGATTGACACGTGATTCCCACGTGATTCCCACGTGATTGACACGTGATTCCCACGTGATTCCCACGTGATTGACACGTGATCACGTCGTGATTGCCACGTGATTGACACGTGATTCCCACGTGAGTCCCATGTGATTGACACATGATTCCCACGTGATTCCCACTTGATTGACACATTCCCACGTGATTCCCACGTGATTGACACGTGATTCCCACCTTATTCCCACGTGATTGACACGCGATTTCCACGTGATTCCCAGGTAATTGACACATTCCGACGTGATTCCCACGTGATTGACACGTGATTCCCACAGGATTCACACGTGACTCCCTCGTGCTTCCCACGTGATTGACACGTGATTCCCACCTAATTCCCACGTGTTTGACACGTGATTCCCACCTGATTATCACGTGACTCCCACGTGATTGGCACGTGATTCCCACGGGATTCCCACGTGATTCCCTCGTGATTCCCACGTGATTGACACGTGATTCCCACCTAATTCCCACGTGTTTGACACGTGATTCCCACGTGATTCCCACGTGATTGACACATTCCCACGTG